>NC_056739.1:1497621279-1497705167 GCF_019279795.1 Protopterus annectens
CTGTGCATGTACACTGAATTTGGAGGTAGGTTTGGACACTCAAACCCCTGGGAGAGGGATGAGGACAACAACAATCCATTGTGATGCCAGTTAGACCAGATTACATGTGTCCAGTGGACATGTGTTCAAAATGGACAGCTATGTATGGAGCGAGATTTTTCTGTGGGAACAGACTGCCCTTTTTTTTTTTTCAGGTGGGTAGGGGTTATCCTGAAGGAACAGTATGCTAAGAGTGTTTTGGAGGTGAAAAGAGTGTCAGATAGAGTGATGTTTATGAAGCTGGTAATTGATGGTGTAATGATGAATGTTGTTAGTGCATATGCTCCACAAGTTGGGTGTGTGATGGATGAGAAAGAAAAATGTTGGAGTGTGTTGGATGAAGTGGTGATGACTGTACCCAAGGGTGAGAGACTGGTGATTGGAGCATATTTCAATGGGCATGTTGGTGAAGGGAACAGAGGGGATGAGAAAGTGATGGGTAGGTATGGTGTTAAGCAAAGGAATGCAGAAGGTCAGATGGTAGTGGATTTTGCAAAAAGGATGAACATGGCTGTGATGAATACGTATTTTAACAAGAGGGAGGAACATAGGTGACATACAAGAGTGGAAGAAGACGCACACAGGTGGGTTATATCTAATGTAGAAGGGCCAGTCTGATGGAGATTGGAGACTGTAAAGTGGCGTCAGGAGAAAGTGTAGTTAGGCAGCATAGGATTGTGGTTTGTAGGATGACATTGGTGATCAAAAAGAGGAGGATGAGTGTGAGGGCAGCACCAAGGATCATATGGTGGAAATTGAAAAAGGGTGATTGTGAGGTGGAATTCAGGGAAGAGTTAAGACAGGCACTGTGTGGCAGTGAAGAGTTATCAAATAGCTGGGTAACTACAGCAGAGCTAGTAAGAGAGATGGCTGGAAAGGTGCTTGGTGTGACACCTGGAAAGAGGAAGGGGGACAAGGAGACCTGGTGGTGGAATGAGGAAGTACAGGAGAGTATAGAAAGAGGTTGGTGAATAAGAAGTGGGATTGTCAGAGAGATGAAAAAAGTAGACAAGAGTATAAGGAGATGAGGTGTATGGCAAAGAGAGAGGTGATGAAGGCTAAGGATAAGGCATATGAAGAGTTGTATGAAAGGATGGACAATAAGGAGGGGGAAAAGCACCTGTACCAATTAGCTAGACAGAGGGACCAAGCTAGTAAAGATGTGCAGCAGGTAAGAGTGATAAAAGATAATGAGGGAAATGTACTCACAAGCGAGGAGAGTGTGTTGAGCAGATGGAAAGAGTACTTTGAGGGGCTGATGAATGAAGAGAATGAGAGGGAGAGAAGGTTGGATGATGAGCGGATAGTGAATCATGAAGTGCAGTGGATTAGCAAGGAGGAAGTAAGGATAGCTATGAAGAGGATGAAGAATGGAAAGGCTGTTGGTCCAGATGAAATACCTGTGGAAGCATGAAGGTGTTTAGGTGAAATGGCAGTGGAGTTTTTAACTAGATTGTTTAACGAAATCTTGGAAAGTGAGAGGATGCCTGAGGAATGGATAAAAAGTGTTTTGGTACCGATTTTTAAGAATAAGGGTGATGTGCAGAGCTATAGTAACTACAGAGGGATTAAATTGATCAATCACAGCATGAAGTTATGGGAAAGACTAGTGGAAGTTAGGTTAAGAAGGGAGGTGATGATTAGTCATCAGCAGTATGGTTTCATGCCAGGAGAAAGCACTACAGATGTGATGTTTGCTCTGAGAGTGTTGATGGAGAAGTACAGAGAAGGAGTTGCATTGTGTATTTGTGGACTTAAAGCATATGACAGGGTGCCTAGTGAGGAGTTGTGGTATTGTATGAGGAAGTTGGGAGTGTCAGAGAAGTATGCAAGAGTGGTACAGGATATGTATGAGGGTAGTGTGACAGCGGTGAGGTCTGCGGTGGGAGTGATGGATACGTTTAAGGTAGAGGTGGGATTACATCAAGGATCAGTTCTGAGCCCTTTCTTATTTGCAATGGTGATGGACAGGTTGACAGATGAGATCAGACAGGAGTCCCCGTGGACTATGATGTTTGCAGATGACATTGTGATCTGTAGTGAGAGTAGGGAACAGGTGGCCAAGACCCTGGAGTGGTGGACATATGCTCCAGAGAGAAGAGGAATGAAGGTCAGCAGGACTAAGACAGAATATATGTGTGTGAATGAGAGGGAGGATAGAGGAATGGTGAGGATGCAGGGAGTAGAGGTGGCGAAGGTGGATGAGTTTAAATAGTTGGGATAAACAGCTCAGAGTTATGGTGAGTGTGGAAGAAAGGTAAAGAAGAGAGTACAGGCAGGATGGAGTGGGTGGAGAAGAGTGTCAAGAGTAATTTGTGACAGACAAGTACCAGTAAGAGTGAAAGGGAATGTCTACAAGATGGTAGTGAGACCAGCTATGTTATATGGGTTGGAGACAGTGGCATTGACAAAAAGGCAGGAGTCAGAGCTTGATGTGGCAGAGTTGAAGATATTAAGATTTGCACTGGGTGTGACGAGGATGGACAGGATTAGGAATAAGTATATTAGAGGGTCAGCCTAGGTTGGAAGGTTTGGAGACAAAGCCGGAGAGGCAAGATTATATTGGTTTGGACATGTGCTGAGGAGGGATGCAGAGTATATTGGGAAAAAGATGCTAAGGATGAAGCTGCCAGGAAACAGGAAAAGAGGAAGGCCTAAGATAAGGTTTATGGATGTGGTGAGAGAGGACATGCAGGTGGTTGGTGTGACAGAGCAAGATGCAGAGGACAAGAAGAAATGGAAACAGTTGATCTGCTGTGGTGACCCCTAACGGGAGCAGCCGAAAGAAGAAGAAAAGGTGGGAGTGGAATGTTAGGGAGGGGTAGTAGGTATATTTGGGGAGGTAGGTTGGGTAGATTAACAGACAAGACACACAAGACGCATACAGGGGCGGTATATGACATGTGGGGGTAAACACCTTGATGGGGAGGGGTGTTGGGATATTGGAAGCCCACAAGTCCCCTAGTGGTAACAGTGGGCCTGAGGTCCCCATCCATGGGCAGTCACCACTGCACCTTCACAGCTCCGAAGGTGGCTCTGCTGGGGGCTGAGCTGTAGAGCCAGGCTGACTCTCTAATCATGACACATGGCCCTCAAGCTGGCATAGGAGATCACCGACCTGGTCATTGATCGCTCTATGCACCATGACCCTGACCTGGCGATGGGTGCAGGTGCCTGTCCGCGCCCACATCCGGGGAGGTGAGCCCCATCCCCTGAGGTGGTTCCACCTGAAGGTGGTGCAGGACCAACATACAGGGAGGTGCAGGGTTGGGCCCCATACATGCTGGTGCCCGGTGCCTCGGCCAGCTGAGGTGGGACAGGTGGATCTGCTGGACCAGCCTTTCCAAGCATGCTATAGTGTTTAGATTTAAACATCATATATGGGTTAGTAATAGTCAACACATTCCAGGGTTAGGTATAATGGCATGCATAGATATTCCCAATAACCCAGACACCAGATACGGAACAGTTGCATAGCAAACAGAACACATGCATATATGGGACCACAGTGGTAATAAGAACAGCATGCAGGTACATTGATGGTACCATGCCAACAATGTTGGAATAATTCAATATGGCACATGCATGGGAACCATTAGAATATTTATCAAATGATTGGCCATTATCAGAGCCAGTACATACCAGCTGGGGTGGGTATGTTGATTATTGCTTTAGATAAGGTCGGGGAAGAGAAAGATGTCAATTAACAAGTAGCATATTCCTGTACTCCATATTACTTTCCTAGTCAGTGCTGTTATTTGAACCTTACAAGTCTTACTACACTACCCTATACACCTATATTGGACACTGATATGGCTGTCAACATCATTACACATGAACCAGTTTTACCTGCAGTATAGACCTCTTACCTGATATACCTGTGGAGGGAATGTTTGTTAACACTGACTAACTGTTTGTACACATATGGCTGGATTCCAGGTTGATGTTTTGCACTATGCTATCCAACTCTTTCTGCATAAACTCTGACCATGTGTTGACCACATGCTGGTATGCCTGGACATATCTAGAATATTTCCCTCTTCCACCTTCAGTGACCTGGCACACACATATACATACTTTCCTACACAGTTATATTATGTAGCACAGTGTGGGCGACAGTGATCAGTGATACTTTATTATTCAAAGAAACTGCAACACTCACAATCCCCTACAATACCAAGGTGGATGGTACCAGTACAGGTTATATTGGTCTGTATTTCACAGCACAGTGTTTGTATCCAAAGTACCTGTGGGAGCAATGTTTGTTAGCATTACCTGACTGTTGCTACACAAGGTTCCAGATTACACATTAGTATTATGCACATACATCTCACTCTGTTACTGTACACACTCTGACCACAGCTTAACAGGTTGGGGTGTAAATGGGACATTCTTAGTCACATAAGGTATTGGGGAGTTGTTAGTGTGCCAGGTTTGTTGTCATAGATGTGTGTCAATCAGTTGTATTTCCTGCTTGCTGCCTATATGTCTGAGATCATTCCACTGATTTCCCAGGGGGACAGGTTGATAGGTATTAAATATGGGTCACTTTAATAGACAGTCTGGACATATCTGTACAGTTGTGGTGTATAATTCTGTATGCAGACTTCTACCATTGACAGGATAAGAACCGTGACTGTGTGTGCTAATGAAACATTAGTACACATCTCAGTTGCATGTGCTATTCAGGTTTTGTTGTCTGCATTTCCCCTGTTTACTGTCTCTGTGTCTCTCAGTTGTACTAAATGGCCTCTGGGGATTACACCTGTCATATGCAGGCATTCCTACACATTCACGTTATGGTGCATGGTGTGGGTAACAGTGCTTAATAATGCAGTACTATTACATGATTGCAAATCTACATTACCATATAATACCAGAATATACACATACAGTCCAGCAGTTAGACCTGCTTTGTCAGAGTATTACACTTTTATTGGCATGCTAACAATATGAGACTCTTCATGCCATATTCTCTAGTGTATGCAGTACTTGTCTTGAACAATACAGGTTTTATACTAGCAATTACTTTACTACTACTTTTATTTTTATTTCCTATGACAGTAAAAGCATAAGTATTACTAACCTGTCTCACGTCGCCATCTCGCCAGGCGGCAGATGTGGGTCTCCTGGTTCGTGGTCCACTTCATTGCAGCTGTGGGGACATTATAGGAATATTTAGCTGTACCTATCCATGATATACCTAAGCTGGCAATTATTAAACAGGTAGTGGAATGATATTTACACATGGCTGGGACATCCCCTGATGCTCTAGCCTCTTGGAGCCACTCCTCCAAGAGGTCCCCCTTCCGCCACTTCAGGTCGGCATAGTGGTGCCTGACCTGCCCACCAGTTTGGGGTATGCCAGTGGCACTGGTGAGGTCCTGGGCGAGATGGTCCCAGGCCTCTGCCTTATATTGGGAGCCCTGGTACTGGCCTTGCAGCAATCTATGTGCACGGTCTTTAACTAGGAGTCCAGCCATGACCTTGGACTCCTGGATCCACCAGCATTGCACCCAAAAGCTCACTCCTTCTCCCCTTACTGCCATAGTGCCTGCAAGGGGAAGCTACAACCAGTTATAAGCTGTATTCTCACCTCTTGGGTTTAAGTAGGGCCAATTTCCCACACTTTTCCATGATTGGCCAGTTTTGAAAAGGCTAAGCTATGGGCAAATCTGCTTACCTAAAGTTGGCATTGTTTAAAGGGCTATACTACTTGGCACAAAGAGTTAGCTGGTCTACACATTGCTGACACCTCCTAAGCTGGCCTGTGCAATGCTTGGTGTTGCCTACAGTAGACATTAATTATAATGCCTTTTTGGCATTGTGTTATTATTCATTATACCTTATATGTATGCCTAGTATCCCTGATTGATGTGTACATGCACTCTGTGGGGTCCTTGTCTTTTATTGGGGACTTTGACATTCTGTTACAAGTACACCTCACGTCTGAGTTTACTGCTGTACTCTAGTTCACATATTTATGTTATGTAGTCAGTTATGGCACATATGACTGTATACTGATGCCTTTCACAGGTTCAGTTTGGTTATACTATGGTGAGGACATGTTTACTACTACCTCATTCTTCTGCAGTTCTGTGATGACGTGGTGGATAGCTACTGGGACTATGGTGTAAAGGGTCCTGGGTTTGAGACCTGCATGGCTGTTTGTTTTGTTGCTGGGCAGACAAAGGCCCGTTGGATACAGAGTGATTAAGGCACTTTAAAGCAGTTGTAAGTGGGTTTGCATGGTGGTAAGCACTGCTTATTTCAGGTTATAGTTTCTTACACTCAGTTAGCTTCTACTTTGCTTAATCTGTGTAGGCAATGCTTACCCCTGTGCAAATGCACTTAAACATTCTTACTAGTGATTAAATATGCTTACTACTGCTTATCTGTGCTTACACCTCCTTACTACTGCCTTATTCATTATGACACTGAATCTTCACATGTGCATTTCTGGCAGTATTCCAGTTCATAAATATATGCTATTTAGTGGATTTTGCAATAAAAATATTGGTTATACCATATGCTTTGCCATGTAAAACAGACTGTGCTGCAGTGGGACTCGAATCAGGAATGCCTGTTTGTTAGGTGAATGCTCTGCCCACTACACTATTGCTGTACTGTTTCATTTGCATATATCTTCCTTGTTATCCTCTTCCACCTTTTAAGCTGCTTTAACCATAGCTAAGCACTGTGCACACCCGCGCACCTACTTTTAGCTGTACTCAGATTCTTAATAAATATAAAGGGGTTTCTTCAGTTTATTTATATGTACTGTTGCTGTTCTACACATGGGGGACTGTTGGTGGGGTTATGTGAACATCTATGAGCTGTCTCACTCATTTATTTCCACTTTCTGCTGTTCTACATTGCAGGGGTGTGTTTATTCTGAGAGCTCTGCTCTCAGACACACCCTCTGCACTCGTATACTCTCCATGTAAGCCTGGGAGGTCGGGCAGTGTGCCTTCATTAATATGCATGGCGCACTGCCGTCCTCCTCCTACACGGGCGCTTCTGTGCAGGACTACGCTAGTTCTGCATGGAAGATTAGTGAATCCGGGGAGTATTTTATTGTGTCTGTTTTTTAAATTTTATTTCTGTGTGATAATCTAAAACTGAGATAGTCGTTTTGGCAAGTACACCTTTTCAGTTACTGACTGACTTTCATTTCAGATATAATGCAGATCATGCAAAGTGTGTATTGTTTTGGTTCACTATAAATTTCATTTATTTATTTATTTACTTAGTTAATTAATTCATTAATTAATGTTGTTGTATCACTACTCTGTAACTCCTTTGCTGCAGTACAGTACATGACCAAACAGTTCAAATGATCACATATTTAGTTTGCTGATCTTCAGTGCTTGGGGATTTATGACCAATCATACTTGGCTTCTGCTGACAGTTGTGCAAACCCTCATTACAGTTCCGCAGCCCTTCACCTGAACCTAATATATATATATATATATATATATATATATATATATATATATATATACAATATATACACGATTCTGTTTTCTATGAAATCCGTGAGATTTTTTGGTGTGTACTCATTTTTTCTTTTTTGCAGATATGTTGGTATACTTACCATTGGTCAGTGTGATACAAATGTCAGTTTCTCTTACATTGTACAATCGAAGGCAAATTTTAAAAATTAATCTCTTAAATTTTAATCTTCATAAAAGCATTGCCCAGAAAATGTATCTGTTTTGTTATTAGAGGAACTAGACTAACAGCAAGTCAAAAGCACTTGACAAAAGATCTGGTCCCTTTAAAAACTTCATCATTTGCAGAAAATAAAATCCACATTCCCTTACTTGTATATTTTTTCTTTCTTTGTTTCGTTAAGCAGAATAGAATACTGATCCACATGGACCTTTTCCAGATTCAGTCCGGATGCAATGTCTGGTTAAATGACTTGCTCGATGTCACACAATTAGGCAAATGGAGGCTGAAGGGAATACAAACCTGGAATACAGGAAGGAGCTCATTAACAACTCATAGCCCTAATACATTTTATCTGGAAGACTGTTTACTTCATGTTTTAAAACTGTATTATCTGTTAAAACAAATTTTCCTTTTTTGCTAGACAGTCGGTTTCTACCTATATCTATTTTTTTGTCTTTTTCAATTTTTATTTTATTAATCATTTCCAATGATTTTGCAATACAGTCTCCTGGGATGTGTTGAACATTGCATTTAAGCATAGCTTCATGCTCTCTTAGAGTTGCTAGAAAGTCTAAAAAAAGAAGCTTGACTAAAGGAAGTAAAACATAATTTATTATTAAAATATTATTTTGCTTTTTATAGATTGTATTTGAGAGGTATTTAATCCATTGCAAAGACTATTTCAGAAATATGTTAATGTGGCACTAAAATTCACCCAGCTTACGGTTTTCAGACTTCTGTCCCTGATGCTAAACATGAGAACTCATTATTGTTAGTGGTACTGTGATACTTTTTTATTATTCAGTCCTTGTTTATGCAGTTAAATCCTTTACTATGTGATGGATTGCAATTTATACTTGGCTGTTTAACTGTTTGCAGCAGACATAATCCATGCAACCTTTTAAGTGATAGAGTGGTATTCATAGTCATTACACGAACCCGTAAAGGCTATCTGTGCTGTTCAAGCCTTTCCCCACAGCAAATGCATACTTTATAAAAGCAACTTTTGCCAAAGTGCAGCACTCACAAATGAACATAAGAAAATGAGATATAAATGAGAAATGATGTAAATCTGTGCATGCTAACGACTTCTTCTCCCTCCTATTTGTGATTCATGGACATGATTTGATGTGTTTCTGCTCCTTTTGCAGATTTGTTATAAAAGGTGGAAACATGCCTTTTCTATCTACTTTGCAGTCTGTGAAGATGCTTTCCCTTGATGTTACCCTTGCTATTTCCAGTGTGAACTGTTTGTCTTGGCTGAGCCAAAAACATGTGACCTCAGTGGTGCTTGTCAGTCAAGAAGGCAGAGATATAGGCAGAGGATTATTCATTACAGTTTTGATAATCAGGAAATCCTTGACAGGTGCAGAGTAAACAAAAATATTGTAGGGGTCTTATTGAGCATCTATGGCCCCTACAAGGACATGGGGAGGGATGCATGTCCTTCCAATTCCTGTGGATACTAAGGTATGCATAGCCCTCACTATACTTGACATGAAGAACATCCAGAGAGAGACCGGAGACATGTTGAGTATCTCATAGGCTTCTGCCTTAAGGACACTTAAGCAGTTCCTCGCTGTACATTTGATATGTGTGAATCAGTACATCTATTTCCTGGTCTCACCTCAGGACCAAGACCAGACTGTATGTGCCTTTTTTGGAGTTGCACATTTCCCTGAGGTGGTCTGTGCAACAGATTGCATCCATTTTGCAGTTAGGGCCTTATCTGGTTCATGGGGGAGTGGTACCATAATATGAAGGGCTACCATTCCAACAGCTGTGTGATATATGGGGGTGCATCAACAACGTATCTGTCCAGCATCTTGTCAGTGCACATGATTTCCATATCTGGCACACTAGCTCACTACCACCTCTTCCTTCATGGCAGGATGCCCAGTGCTCTTCTTGTTGGTAAATGGAAACATTTATATATATCTTTTTTATTGAAATAATTATTCATGGTGAAATATATTGCTTAATATTAAACCACTTTTTTCTTTGTTTTGTCTCATCCTCCCTCTTTTTTTCTGGGTGATACTAGATATCCACTGGAACCATAGCTCATGACATCAGTGATAAACCCAAAAGGAGCTGCTGAAGAAAATTTTAATATAGCCCTGTCACAGACCTGTGTTGTCATTGAGAGTGTTTTTGGCATGTTGAAACGTCAACTGAGGTGTCTGGGGGGTGCATGGGATTTTACCACATGCAAGTGTCCCATGCTGTCACTGTAGCTCACAGTTCTATTCCTGCTTTGACTAATGATGACCAGCTGTCAACAGTAGTAAGGGACCCCATGAATCAGACTCATGCACAGCATGTGGCTGCACAGGTAAAGATGTGGTATCTATTCCAGAACTATGGACCATGACATTCAGGTTAGTGTTTTCTTTCTTGTAAAGAACACATAGAGAAGAACTGATACATGCAATAATATGTGTTGGCTATGCTGTGTGGTGTATGATCTGTTGTTACTGTTAATCAGACATTCCCACTTATCTTCAAATATTTTTTTATTTCAGAACAGGAAGTCATATTATTGTTTATAAAAGGCATGCCTGAGTGCTCATTGACACTTTTTAGCTCAGAGGCCACTTACCATACTTGAAGATGCTCAGGGGGCTACATTCCCATACTGAAGATATATCTCTTTTGTATACACTTAAAAGTGCACCTCAGTCCCAGGCGACAAAACAAACACTGATGGTTTCAGACTCACTTATGTATTATTGTAAGCCAAAAAAAAAAAAATGAAACTCTGAGTCTCATAGCTGGCCTTAGACATAGGCCAACTAGGTAGCTGCCTAGGGCACTGCTCTAGCATGGGCACTTTTCTAGTATTTATTTGAGTATTTTTTGTGGTAAAGAATTTTTTTTATGTGTTGAATGAATACAAGAAAAACTAAAGAGTAAGACCAACTGTGAAAAAAAAGGAAGAAAAAAGTAACCTGGGTGTTGTAGGCTGACCAGGATGGGAGCACCAGGTGATTTGAGGGGGATGTTTTGGAGCCCTTTTGCCTAGGGCAGCAGATGACCAAAGGCCAGCCTTGGTGAGTCTAAGACAAATGAACTAAATCACCACAATTCAATTGCCTTTTTTAGCCAAAATGAATGCCAGCACAGGCAGAAAAATGGATTAGAGTAGGTGGGAAGAATTGAATGATGCCACCTCTTCATTCTTCATAAACTTAACATCAGTGTACGTGAAAAAAAAAAAATCAACATCAGTGGAGGCAGAAAGTGATCCATGTCACAGCTGCAGGGAAAAACAAATTTCACTCTGAAATAATCCCCTCACAACAAACTGGTTTGGCACAACAATTCTAGCACAAATCCCAGCCATGCATGCTAACTTGCTGCCTGCAGGAAGAAAACCTGAACAATGTCACAAATGTATGGAGAGAATTTGTCAAAGAATCTCCCATCTCCAATCAGTTATGCACAACAACTATAATGAGAATACTAGCGCTCACACTAGAAATGCATGCTAAGTCAGAATAATGCACCCAAGTTGTAATGACTGTTAGTAAAGTACCTTTGTAAATACCTTGCACAAATGACAGGGAAATTCAGGGAATGCTAAAATATACAGAATAGATAACAATATACACATTTGTACATGGATACCAATCAATAAATTAGTATATACATTAAATCCCCTTACACACCAAATAAAGTAGTTTACTGTTTGCTAATAATGCACACAACACAGGGAAAGTGTGATGTAAATAATTATCTTTCAAATATGCAGTCTATTCACTGTAAACACTCCAATCAATGCATTATGCACACACTCCCAAACCCTACCAAATATAAAATTACTTTTCAATAATTACTTTTATTCGAGCTTGCTAACTTAAACTAAAAAACATGGATACAGGCCTAGACATCATGGTACAGGCTGCTTTTAACTGCATTCCTAATATAAAAGGTACACATCCTCCATCTCCCTTTTTCATTGTCAAAATAAATGACTTTCCATGGGTGCAGTGGAATTCGTTAAAGTCTGTTTCACTCTGTCTCTGTGGTCATTTTTGTCACTCATGCTTTTGAAGTAGTATCCTTCATTCCAACTAGACGAAGCAAGAGTAAGGGAGTCTTTTATATATTTAATTATTAAATATATGAAAGGCATGAATACCTTCTAGAAATAATATTGGGGGCAAAAGTAACTGAAAAGTAGGTACATCCAGCAACAAATCTGGGTATTTAATGGTAGTATGAAATGCTAATTGGTATATGTCTTTTATATATTCTATATTAATAATTAAAATTTACAAAAGGCTTAAATGCCAATTAAAATTCATTACCATTAAATACCAAGATTTGCAGCTAGATGCACCTACTTTTTAATTACCTTCGCCCCCGCTGTTATCTAAAGAATGCCTGTGCTGCTTTGTCAGGACCTTGGCTCCCATTTTCATTGTCTGCTGGCTCAAGGGTATGCCCATACATCTCAAATGTCCCTATTTTGGGAGCAGCATTTCTATTATCAGGCTTGACTGACCACTGCACAAGATGTCCCTATTTTTGAGGTACATCCCCATTCACACAACTCTGCAAATCCCCCTCACTGCATGTGATTTTTGAAGCTATCTAGTACACAGAAAACCACACTACATGTACAACATATTAGTGGCAACAATAATTTAAAGAGGGCACACATCTTACATCTCTTTTTACAAAGCAAAAATAAATGACCTTGTGTGGAACAATATTGTAACACAGTTAATTGCAGTCTACAAATTTTACATTGACGTTGTGATAATGTGTTAACATTTTCCATCATTTCTAATGTTGAGAGGTATGGGTACAACCCCCCTCCAACCCACACACACACGCACACACACACACACACACACACACACACACACACACACACACACACACACACACACACACACACACACACACACACAATCCTCTTAACATCTACACAGTTGCAAGTGGATGAAAAGTTGGAACAGCCTGCTAAAAATCTAGACAAGGTCCTTCGTTTCTATTTTCAATTTTTGCAGGTTGAACTATATGAGTATGCTCCCCCCCCGACACACAGTCCACTTAATATCCACGCTCCAAACTTTACCCAAGCACACTTTGAAATAACTCACATACTCACACGTACAAACACAAGAAGACACACGCCTAGTCAATCTGATTTTCACATGGGCATACATCAATTATGCAAACCTCACACAGCTGCATCACATGCACACAAACACACATACATGCTATTTCTCTGCTTTTCTACTTCACATAGGCACTCTTACAAATGACACACATGTCAACATTACACCAATACAAACACAAAGACACATGGAATTGCTCTGTTTTCCATTTCATTCATACAGCAAGCACTCATCACTCTTACAAACAGCTCAAACAGCAGCACTGCATGCATACAAACACATATAGACACAATCACTCTGATTTCGCATTTCATTCTTACAGCAAGCATTCATCAATCTTACAAATGACTCACACACCAGCATTGCACCCATTCAAACACACACGCATGTCATCGCTCAGCTTTCACAAATAATTTGCACAAGCACACACTACTCCTGCAAATATTAGGCACATACAAACACAAGCAAACACGCACAATTAGATTACAAGCACTCAAATGCACACACACACACACACACACACACACACACACACACACACACACACACACACACACACATGCACACAACTTACCTGACATTCAATCTCTGCAGAGTCTGAAAAAAAAGCCATTCAATCTCTGCAGAGTCTAAAAAAAAAAAAACATATATATATATATATATATATATATATATATATATATATATATATATATATATATATGTGTGTGTGTGTGTGTGTAGATCACCAATGATATCCAGTGCTTGCAATGAAATATTCAAGAACCATCCTGAGGATGCACTGTTTACCACCTCAACATGCGTGCAGATGCACTAACATGATGTGTGGTTAACTGGAAAGTCCTGATGTCACTTGTTAAAGTGACAAGACCAGTTAACCGCAAACAAGCTATTTATTTTAAATGTTGGTATCAAGGCTTTAGTGGGCCACATAAAAGTCCTGTGGTCCACAGGCCACCTTTTAGACAGCTACAGGCTAGACCGTTAAAGGTGTAAATCAGTGAAATCTGAATATGATGCACAACTTTGTTTCCAGATATCTCCTTTAATAGTAAGCAATAACGTTATTAAAAATGAAATGTATTCAGATACAACAAGTGTCTTAATACTGGGTTACATTCTGCACTCATATATTCTGCCTTTTTAATTTTTTTTTCAATAACTCATTGCTTTTCAAGTTCAACATTGACCTTAAATGTTTGACTTCCAGGATGGCTGCACACTGATCAGCAGCTTAATTTTAGCTCTTTCCCAGTGTAAAAACAGAAACTGAGAAACAACAGCCAGTAAAATTGTTAGCTCGAGTAAAATTCTGTTACTGCCTAGTAAGTACACTGCCTGGATGCTAGCAAAGAAAATAAGAGAGCCTAAAGGAAAATCAACTAGTAAAAAGTTTAAGAGAAAATATTGACTAGGAAGAATCTTGCAACTGTTCAGTTAAAAAGCAGTTGAAGCTCCAGCTTTGTTTTAAGACATGGCTTCCAGTAATATAGAGGAAAAGAGTCAAATGTGTTGAGAGCTGATTAAAATAAATAAAATACTGAAGGAGTATATCTACTCAAATAACAAACGGCTAGAAATTAAATGAATAAACTTTAAGCAAATATTCAGATGAACTGATAAAACTGGAAAAAAACAGAGATCAAACTGAACAAAAAACTGGCTGAGTATGAGACTGTTCAAGAAGAGATATTTCAAAACATGGTAGAATTAGAAGATAGAGCAGATAGGGAAAATCTGACATTTTCTGCTGTATCACAGAAACTACAAGGAACAGACTGCATTAATTTTATTAAGGTACAAATAAGCAACTGGACTGGTATTCACAGCAGGAACTGTTAACTGAAAGGGCATACCATGGGCATGCTCCAAATCTGGCAACAAGAAAGCAGCCAAGACCTTTATTAGTAAAAAATGCAAACCTACCAGCAGAAAGAGTCAATCCTGAAAAAACTGTAGGAAAAAGTCAAAGTATTAAATGTTTGAGACACTACGGTGTTTGTAGAAAATGATTATTCACTGTACACCAGGAAGAAGAGACACAAATTTATTCCAGTAATCAGGGAATGTCTAGAGGCAGGTGTGAGGTTTAAGCTGCTGTACCTAGCTGTCTTTAGAATATTTTTTTCTGAAGGATAAAAGTCATATTTTTATGCAGAGCAGGCTAAGGAGGAAATGCAAAAGCTTGTCCAACAAAAGGTGAGCCATCAAGCAGAAGGGGACTTGGCTTTTCATTCTTCTGAACATAAAACACATGGACAGACTTTGCCAGTGAAACCTTTTCCACTGTTTCAAATGAAAATGTTTGAGAGACAGAGAAAAGCACAGGGCTTAACTAGAAGAATTGAACTGGAGTCTGGATTTGGGAGATTGAGGTGAACAGGAAGAAGACCAGCAACACAGAAATTAGTGAATAAATGTAAGACTTCAAAGTATCAGTCACATTTGTGAAATATGGTTATATAAGAATAAATGGAAAGAATGGACTTTTGTTGACTGTTAAATGTGTGTGGTAACTGAAAAACATCTGCTTCTCTTCATGTCAGTAATGTTTGGAAGGACTCTGTGGGGAAGGGAAGAATTCTGTTTTTAAAAAAATATCTCTTGTTTTTCCTGCTTTACTAGTTTAGTCCAGTTTCAGAGTTGCTGATTCCTGGGCTTTGGTTGTAGTTCCTGTGTACTGTTTCCTTGCCTTATTTGGGGGAAGGGAAGCTACCTTGCTTTCCTGCTTTACTAGTTTAGTCCAGTTTCAGAGTTGCTGATTCCTGGGCTTTGGTTGTAGTTCCTGTGTACTGTTTCCTTGCCTTATTTGGGGAAGGGAAGCTACCTTGCTTACCAGTGGGAGTGGGAAGCATTGAGCTGCCTTCTGTCCAGTTTTGTGAGGTTTCAGCCAGTAACTAGTAGTTTATTGGTCATTTTGGGCCAGTTTCTAGCTTTTTCCAGCCCCCTGGTATAACACTTTCAGCTTGTACCTACTCAGCACAGACTCCACGTGGGCCAGCAGAGTAATCCAGGCTGCAGAGAGCTGAATAAGCGACTTTTCTTGATACTAAGTATAATTTTTGTTGCTTTCCACATCTGAATACCTAGCAACTGTATTTCCCCTGCCTTTCTGTTACATTGAAGCTGTTTTTACTGCATTTAACTTAATATTGCACTTGGAATCCTTGTTTGTTACTATTTGACTGTATTTGTAGCAAATTCTTCTGTGTAAGCTGTAGTAGCTGATTCATAGCATTTATAAGTGTTCGCTGTACCTGTTTCTGCCTGTTTTGTGAAAAAAAAGAAAAAAAAAAAATATCTCTTGTTTTTCCTGCTTTACTAGTTTAGTCCAGTTTCAGAGTTGCTGATTCCTGGGCTTTGGTTGTAGTTCCTGTGTACTGTTTCCTTGCCTTATTTGGGGGAAGGGAAGCTGCTTTCCTGCTTTACTAGTTTAGTCCAGTTTCAGAGTTGCTGATTCCTGGGCTTTGGTTGTAGTTCCTGTGTACTGCTTCCTTGCCTGATATGTGGGGAGGGACGATACCTTGCTTACAAGTGGCAGTGGGCAGCATTGGGCTGCCTCTTGTCCAGTTTTGTGAGGTTTCAGCCAGTAACTAGTAGTTTATTGGTCATTTTGGGCCAGTTTCTAGCTTTTCCAGCCCCTGGTATAAAACTTTCAGCTTGTACCTACTCAGCACAGACTCCACGTGGGCCAGCAGAGTAATCCAGGCTGCAGAGAGCTGAATAAGCGACTTTTCTTGATACTAAGTATATTTTTGTTGCTTTCCACATCTGAATACCTAGCAACTGTATTTCGCCTGCCTTTCTGTTACATTGAAGCTGTTTTACTGCATTTAACTTAATATTGCACTTGGAATCCTTGTTTGTTACTATTTGACTGTATTTGTAGCAAATTCTTCTGTGTAAGCTGTAGTAGCTGATTCATAGCATTTATAAGTGTTTGCTGTACCTGTTTCTGCCTGTTTTGTGAAAAAAAAAAAAAAAAAATATCTCTTGTTTTCCTGCTTTACTAGTTTAGTCCAGTTTCAGAGTTGCTGATTCCTGGGCTTTGGTTGTAGTTCCTGTGTACTGTTTCCTTGCCTTATTTGGGGAAGGAAGCTACCTTGCTTTCCTGCTTTACTAGTTTAGTCCAGTTTCAGAGTTGCTGATTCCTGGGCTTTGGTTGTAGTTCCTGTGTACTGTTTCCTTGCCTTATTTGGGGAAGGGAAGCTACCTTGCTTACCAGTGGGAGTGGGAAGCATTGAGCTGCCTTTGTCCAGTTTTGTGAGGTTTCAGCCAGTAACTAGTAGTTTATTGGTCGTTTTGGGCCAGTTTCTAGCTTTTCCAGCCCCTGGTATAAAACTTTCAGCTTGTACCTACTCAGCACAGACTCCACGTGGGCCAGCAGAGTAATCCAGGCTGCAGAGAGCTGAATAAGCGACTTTTCTTGATACTAAGTATATTTTTGTTGCTTTCCACATCTGAATACCTAGCAACTGTATTTAGCCTGCCTTTCTGTTACATTGAAGCTGTTTTACTGCATTTAACTTAATATTGCACTTGGAATCCTTGTTTGTTACTATTTGACTGTATTTGTAACAAATTCTTCTGTGTAAGCTGTAGTAGCTGATTCATAGCATTTATAAGTGTTTGCTGTACCTGTTTCTGCCTGTTTTGTGAAAAAAAAAAAAAAAAATATCTCTTGTTTTTCCTGCTTTACTAGTTTAGTCCAGTTTCAGAGTTGCTGATTCCTGGGCTTTGGTTGTAGTTCCTGTGTACTGTTTCCTTGCCTTATTTGGGGAAGGAAGCTACCTTGCTTTCCTGCTTTACTAGTTTAGTCCAGTTTCAGAGTTGCTGATTCCTGGGCTTTGGTTGTAGTTCCTGTGTACTGTTTCCTTGCCTTATTTGGGGAAGGGAAGCTACCTTGCTTACCAGTGGGAGTGGGACGCATTGAGCTGCCTTTGTCCAGTTTTGTGAGGTTTCAGCCAGTAACTAGTAGTTTATTGGTCGTTTGGGCCAGTTTCTAGCTTTTCCAGCCCCTGGTATAAAAGCAGCTAAGCGGCGTTAAGCGTGATTTAGAGCGATTTAGCGGAGCTGCCACTGTTGCACACTAGGGCAGTGCGGTTAAGCAGGTTTAAACTATTCGGCTACCTAAAGTCCACTCTTCAAATTTTCCCTTAAAACTACCTTCCTCGAACTATACTACTGATCAAATCAGCGTATCCTATAACTAAAAGATCAACTCTACTTGACTCCAAGTAGACTATTCTCTATCTATTAAACCTAGCACTTGCTCCTACAGTACTTATTACCTTGATGGCACTCTTGTCATAGATAGTACCCCAAAAGGCAACCCCCATTTCTCGGTCACCCACGTCCCCGGAATCTTTTTTAAAGTTTTTGTCTACCCTTCTAGCATGTCGAGGATCAGTTGCTAGTGTCCTCTCCTGCTCAGCTGGTGAACCTGGGAATATTGAGGCAATGTTTCAATTGCCTCATGTACCTGAACAACCCTTTCCTCCTCCCACAAAACACAAATACATGCGAGAGATGCAACTATCGGCCAAACTGGAGGCTGAGCTCTCTCAACATAGGACTGGCAAGACCAGTCAGGAGGAGAAGGTTACCACACACACTATAGACCCAGTCTCACATAGTACCATTACAACCTCAAATCATACACATAAACACACAAAGACATACTCGGAGGCTCTGATCAAAAATCTACCAAAACAGCAGAGGCCACCAAAGCAGACACCCAAACAACCACCACCTCAGAACACAACACCCGCAACACATAGACCTCACAGTCAGAGTGTCAAACAGTCACAGCCCTTAAGGCCAAACACAATGCCAGACACACTAGTCATTGGTGACTCCATAGTCAGACACACTGATGTCCCGCTCACCAGACTGAGTAAGGAGAAGGTCACAGTAAGCTGCCTGTCGGGCGCTAGAATCCGCCACATAACGCAAGCACTCAGGTCTCTCAACAGCAGGTACAAATATGACTCAGTCATTGTCCACGCTGGTGTAAGCGACCTGAGGCGTACCTCCTTGGACTACATGAAAAGAGACATTGAGGAGCTCTCTGATTATGTAGCCCAGGCAGGTATGACCCTGACCTTGAGCAGTATCCTACCTTCACCAAGAATGATGCCACAATACAGAGATAAGATGATCAGCTTTAACAATTGGCTTAAACACTGGTGTCATTCAAAGGGGATCAGTATCTGTCTGCCTGGGATGACATGCTGGACAAGCCACGCTGCTTATGAGGGGCGGCTTGCACCTGTCACCCTGGGATTCCGGATATTGGCAAAGGCTCTTGCCACCCCATAGTGCCTTTTTAGGCAAGGCTCAAATTCTAAACCTACCACCCTAGAACACAAAAAGGAAAAAACTAAGGGTAATGCTGCTCAATGCCAGAAGTCTAAATCTCAAAATGCACTTGAGGCCCTTCTCAGTATGGAGAACATCGATGTCTGTGCTGTGACAGAAACCTGGTTCAAGGCTCCTGAGAGCACCCCAGCGCTATCAGGTTTTACCTCATATCATGCGTTCCGGCCCCAAAATCCGGACAATACCAAGAAAGGAGGGTATCCATATTCATCAAGGACACCCACACCTCAAGACTGGTGGCAACGCGATGCATCGGAGACCATCCAGGTGCAATTAACCATAGGCAAGACTGCTCTGCAAATTGTAGCATGTTACAGGCCACCCTCACAAACTCAGGAAACTCACATGGCCTTCCTGAAAACACTAGAGGGATAAATGTATCACCAAACACCATCATACTAGGTGACTTCAATTACCCTAATATAGACTGGGAACACTACTCAAGCCCAAACACCCTAGCCCAAAAGTTCCTGGAATTCATAAACTCAAATGCCATGGAACAACTAGTCACCATCCCCACAAGAGGAGATAACATACTTGATCTCATCATCACGAACATGGGAGCACAATGTTCAACACCAGAAGTATACCCTCACTGGTGAGATCAGATCACAAACTAATCTCGCTGGAGGTCCTCATCCCACCCCACCTGAAATAAAAAGACCACAGTAAAGAACTTCTCAAAAGCCGACTTCACACTTCTAAAGACTAGTGTGGTCTCCTTTCAGGCCCCGAGCCGGAAAACAATACTCAAGCAGCTGAATCACTTAGCCTTCTACCAGCACCTGCAGGACTGCATGGATAAGGCAATCCCAAGCAAAACAAAGACTCTTTGTACCAAAGGCAAGCGTCCAGTCTGGTGGACCCCAGCCATAAACAAACTCTACAACAAAAGGAGGAAGCTACTACAAGATAGAGCAAAATCCTTAAAAGGTAAGACACCCTTGATCACTATAAGTAAAAACTAAGAGCTCTCATAAAATCATCCAAAGCAAATTTCGAGAGAAAAATAGCTAAAGACTCAAAAGACAATCATAAGGCCTTCTTTAGCTATGTTAGAAACCTAGGAGGAAACTCCCAGATATGCTCAGAACTAGTTCAAAATGATGTGAAGATTACTGATCCTACAGACATTGCCAACATACTGGCTGACAGGTTCAGTGCAAACTTCTCCCCTCCCCAAAGGAGAGATATCTATACCAAATGAGTGCAGCCCCAAACATCTCCAGCGCCCAAGTGAGAACTGCTCTCTCCAAAGCAAAAACACAGCATCCATGGGACCCGATGGTGTCCCGGCTGTGTGCTCCACGAACTCAAAGAGGAATTAAACCCACAGCTAGGACAGCTGTTTAATCAAAGTCTTACCTCTGGATCATTACCCAGGGGGTCGCGCACTGCAACTGTGGTCCCACTTCACAATGGCGGTGCCTCCACAGACCCTGGAAATTACCGGCCCATTAGCTTGACAAGCCTTATCTGCAAAGCCATGGAGAGGATCATAATGGACCTCATAAATAAAGACATAGGAATTTGCAGACTTTGGATCCAACCCAGTTTGGCTTTGTCAAAGGCAGATCATGCCTTTTAAACTTGGTTGACTTTTTGAAACAGTCACCAAAGCCATTGATGAGGAAAGGAGTCCATACAGCCTACCTCGATCTGGCTAAGGCCTTGATACAATACCCCACTTGGGTATCATTGAAAAACTCATCAGCTTAAATGTTAACCCATACATCATAAGATGGGTTGCAAACTGGCTTAGTGACAGAACCCACAGGGTCAGAGTTGCTGGCGCCATGTCAGACTCAAAGCCTGTCACAAGTGGTGTCCCACAGGGCTCAGTCCTGGGCCCACTCTTGTTTGGCATCTACTTTTCCAGTACAAGCAAACACAGGAGGGTTATGGCTGACAAAGTTTGCAGATGACTGCAAACTGAAGCCATAGTAGAAAACACATCTGACACAGATATCCTTCAGAAGGGTCTCACAGAAAGCGAATAACTGGTGCCAGAGCCACGGCCTAAAGTTAAATGCCAAAAATGCATAGTCATAGGAAAAACAAGGTTACCTAGCTACCAAATAGGTGGCAATCCACTGAGCACAGAAGAAGTTATCAGGGACCTGGGGACCCAGGTTGATAGTAGTCTGTCATTCGACACCCATGTAGCTAAAGTAGTTAGGAAGACCTTCTACATTGCCCACCTTATCATGAAGGGATTCTCATCTAGATCAAGGAGGTCATAGTCTCCCTTTACTCATCACTCATCAGACCAATGATTGAGTACAATGCCCCATTCGAATGTATCTGACCCGACACTTGCAGCAGCTGGAGAGGCCACAAAAGTTCCTCACCAAAAGGATAAAGGGTCTCAAAAATCTGTCCTATGCTGCCCGACTGAAAGAACTCCAGCTCTATTCAGTCGCTTACTGCTCAGAGGTGACCTTTGCCTAACATACAAGGCCATGTCAAACCCAGATTTGATGAATATGCTTCACCTCAAAAATCTAGATCCATCAGAGCCACAAGGCGGGAGACTTAAACCTCGACACGGCTATTAATAGGGCGTGCTGGAGGGATAGATTCATCACCCAAAGACTCCCTATGCTGTGGAACAAAATCCCGGTACATGTGAGGCAGAGCACCTCGCTGGCCTTGTTCAAGAGAAATCTTGACCAATGGATGGGAGATCGCAGATATACCCCAGGAATTACCTCAGTGTCACTGCTCGACAGAGGCACAGCAAAATAATGGGTATAGTTCCCCATACTAAAGGGGTGGCGTAAGCCACAAAACAATAGGCTAGGCTTATAAATGCCCTCGGGCAGATAGCCTAGTATGAACCTATGAACCTATGAACCTATGAACAGTATCTGTACGAAACTTTTCACAATATAAATTGAATATTTTTTGTAAAGTATTTTTAGTTGTTCTTGCATGTGATAAAGTTACAAAAGTTAACAGATATATGTTCTCTTTCTTTCTTTTTTGGTATTAAGAAATGTAGACATTACAGTGGAAAAAGAGAAGTAAAGCTGGGCAAAAGCATATTTAATAGGTTGTAATCTTAGGGAGTTGAGGTGGGGGATGGGGTGTGAAAGTATACAAATCATGATATTTGTAGAGCTAATACATTTTCTCTTTCTTTTGCATAGGTGAATGTCTGAATTAAGACACTTAGCTTAAAATAAAATAATAAGTTTTTTACTGGAAACAAGTAAATATGACAACACCAAATATAATGAAAACTTTTCCTTTAGCAATAAACGTTCAAGCTTGTCCTTCAGGTTACAGCAGAGGACATTTTTTCTTTTTTCTCTTATGTTTCCATGGAAACAAGCTGATAATAGGGCAATAAAAGACAGAACACTGTTTTTTTCAAGGCTAAAAGTTAATGAATTCTAAGAACACACAAGTTGCTTTCACATCTGGGGGATAAAAATAAAAAAGAAGAGAACCAAATTAGTCCAAGTAGAAGCACAAGAAATACCATATATTTTTGCATAGATAACCTCAGTTTTAGGTTAATTAGGGCCTGTGTTAGCAGCTGTCTATTTGGCACAATGGTTCCTATTAGTAGGGTTAAACTTCATTATTTGAAGATATACATATTTATATGTGTTTGTACTAAGTTAACAGGTTATGGGGTTATTTTTTCTTCTTGAGGGTTTTTATTAAAACAAAAAGTCTTGTAAAATGTGGCATAGTTTCCAATGTTGAAGATAAGCAAAAACCTGTATAAGGGATTAATCTGGCCTGCATTAATTGGTGCATGTATCACAAAAGCTGGAAATAGACATTTTAAAAAGTTGACATATACAATAGGTGGGGATAATGGTGACACTTTTCATATTATCTTCAAATGTTAAAGGTGTCATAGATATAGCCAAAAAGAAAGGAATACATAATCAATAAATATAGTATGCCAATAGCAGTGCTACAGTAGACATATCTGGAAAGAAATGAGCACATAACTTTAATAAAGAAATGATTCCAGGATAGATATTCTGCAGAAAATCAAGGACAAAAAAAGAGGAGTACTGATTTTAATTCTAGAGAAGCTCCCATAGTGAAAGAAGAGGGAAAATATAATAATGGCAGATTTGTGGTGGTAAGGGTATACTGGCAAGGGATGATGATTTTGTTGGCATGTAATTATATTCTACATAAAGCTGGTATTATGGAGAGTATGAAAATTGGAGAAATCAGATTTCAGCAGGGAATATTACTTACAGGAGCGGATTTGAATTTCATTTCCAACAATGAGGATGTATCTGGGCTGAATAGAAGGGAAAATAAAACAAAAAAATGATATTTTCTGAAGATATTTATGAAAATGTTAGGTATGAAAGGCATGCATTCAGTAGTAGGGACTTGGAAAGAATTTACATATTATTCCCCAAGATGTAATAAATGGGCTAGACTAGACAGGAATTATATTTCACAGGAACACTTGCATTTAATTGAGAACTTTGGCACACATCCAATAACTATTTCAAATCATGCACCAGTAATTACTAAGATAAAAATGTAGGGTAATAAAGTAAAGATGAGACACTGGCAATTCCCCATCTACTGGTTTGCATGAAATCAGAGTTCTGTTGCCACGGATTACTTAAGAATAGTTTATTGTAGTGAGTAACATATAATATGCAATAATAAGCTCATGGTCTTTAGCAATACCTCTATAGAAAATATCCAGTCACCTCTCTCTGTCTTTGCATCCAATGGTACTAAAATAGAACCCGTTGAATATACTAAACTTCTAGGTGTTACTCTTGACAAGGGTCTAAAGTTTGACAAACACATAGCATTAACAATTAAAAAGTCCATGTCAAGCATGATGCTCTTTGCAGGGCTAAACCCTATCTTACCAATCATGTCAGACTTACAGCAGCTAGAACGCACCTTTTATCTACCCTTGTTTACTACTCCCAAATATTCACCAACCTCTGTAGATCTGATATGAATAACCTCAAAGCTTGCTATAATAAAATAGCCAAATTTGCCTCAAACCACTCTTATAGAGCACATCACTGCACTGCTCTTCAGCAACTGAACTGGATTGAACTCCCTAACTTACTTTCTCTCAACCAACTAATTGTTGCACAGTCAGTCATTTATAAACCTGACTTGTCTCCAGCTCTATCAAACCTTACACTAATCTCAGTTCACTCAGGTCATCAGACAAAGTACTGCTTAAAGTTATCAAAACTCATAACTCATATGGTGACTCCTTATACAGCCACACAATAGCTTAATCCTGGAACTCTCTCCCCCAACATATTCTATCTATACCTGATACTCAGAACTTCAAACAGCTCCTAAAAGAATATTTCCAAAATCCTTGGTTATGCTCCTGCACACCCTCAGGCTAATGTATATTTACGTTCTGACACTGTTTCTTAACTCATTTCTCTCTTTCAGCCTATTGCTAGAGCAGTAATTCTGACTTTTTATATACAAAACAAAAATCTTTTCTGATTTTATATCATGTTCTATACTTTTACATTCTGTTATAACTTGATTTTACCTTGTGAATAGATTCATCTATGCATTTGTCTCTGTTTAGTTGTATTATACATTAAATTCTGTTTTGCTTTAACTATTTGTACTATATTTTTGTATTTTGTAACTGTTTACAATTTGTTGAAGCTTTTATCCCCAGGTCTCTGCTGAAAACGGGCCATCTGGCTCAATCGGACACTACCCGGTAATCAAATGTAATAAATAAATAAATAATATAATAGCAGCAGATATAAACATCACAGCAGCATATTCCAATAGTATATAACAGCATAATATATCCAATAACTGAAAGTACAAAGGTAGTTCAATAATGATATCTGAACAAGTCTTATACCAGACTTCAACTAACTTCTCTGTTCTAAGCATACATATTATATTACTTCAGTCCAGCAACTTTCCTCTGGGAGCTGGATACACTCCCCCTTAACCTTGGTTCTCAGGCCTTGTCTCACAGGTGTCTGAGAGTGCCTAAATGTCTATTTCATATCTAGCATTCCATTACAAGTACACCTATCTTTTCCTTTAGAAAGGAATATTCTGAAGCTTTCCCTTGAGAACTATTTCTACACATCTCATGCTTAGTCAGCAAGATTATCTTTTCTCTTCTACTGAACTTTCTTTCCCTGAAACTGCATGCATAAATGAAAACAGAAACCTGACTATATATTTTCAGGTCTATGCTAACAGCTCCCCCTGAAGTCTCTGACAAAAGTTTTACAGGACCTCCTTTTGCAATTACCTCATATCTGTATTACTAACTACTGTAACTTGGTTTGAATATACAGGCTCTATGCCACATCAGTCATAATCTGCAGATGTGTCCTGATAGTGATGTCCATTATGGTCTCAAAGGTACTATCTTTTAAATAGCTTTTACAGCTCTATATACAGGAAATATACCTGCTCAAAGTTCTGATGTATGTGTGATGTATCTAAAACATGTATATTATTCTGAAAATCAGTGTTTCTTAATTCTGTGGTTTCCAAAACTGATTGGGCCAGGTAATTTGTTCAACTCTGGTGTTCCAGAAACAGCATGAAGAAAATGCCATAAACATTCTCAACTTGTATATGTGAGTCTTCAGTCAAGTTAGAGTACGAACTGTTAACCCTGACTATTTTTCTTCCTTATCTCTGCATACTGTAATGGTAAAATTACACTGACTATTGCCTATGTTTTTACCTTATGAACTAGTGCCTAATTGTAGCATGATGTATCTCTCTTATAGCAAATGAAACCTTTCCCTGTTGTCCATAGATTTAAATCCTTAAACACTATACTGTTTAGTCCATGTCCTGTTTCATTATATAGCCTATCACGCATGATGGCTATTTTCTGAAGACTTACTGAAATTGGCACTAGAGGGATACCTTTATAACTGGTGTTACCATATACTGTATTAACTTGTGTTTGTAAATTTTCAGCTAGATTTGTTACTAATAATTCTGCCTAATACCTTTTTAATTTCTATGTGCTGTCATATATGTCTGCCTTTTAAAATGTTGTCTTAAATATACTGTAAATGTATAGTTTACTAAAATTTATGCTTTTTGTATTTCAGATCACCTTTGCATATACTGTCAGCATCCTTTCAACCATCTGTTTAAAGTACAATAATTATGTAAAGTGCATTGTCATCTGTAAATTAATTAACAAATTAAGCCTTCCCTTTTATGCCTTGAGTAATATACTAACTTACTACTTTAGATTATTTTTAAACCAATAAGCCTGTTACAATTAATGTTGTCAATTTACCCTTATAGGATCATAGGATCATAGGAAGTTACTAGTCTAATGGCCCTAGGGGCTAAACAACATAGTAACACACACAACTCCCAGAGAATAGAGAATATCAAGATATTAAGCGCAACTAAGTCAACTAAACAACAACTTGTCCAAGAGGGGTACAGGTGAAACTCCCAGGGTAAATTTGCAGTTTCCCATCCAGTCATCCAAATTACACTTAAATAGGGTCTGCAAGGGGCTCTTGCTGAAGGTGATTGAGGGTTTGTTCCAGAGGAGAGGTAACTGTGAGACATATCTGTCTCTCCAGCAAGTCTTGTTGCTGATGTCATGTACTGAGTCTCTCACTATAAGCGCCATCTTATACTATCTGATTTTTTAATATGCAGCAGGGATGATTTATATGGATCTGGAGAGGATTTAATATCATATGCAAGGGTGAGACACAGTGACAGTTATTTCAGTGACAGTTATTTCAGGCTGTCGATTTCAGGCTGCCGATGTATGACATATGAAGGCCATGAATTTTCTTTCTGAGGCTTTTCCAGGCTGTCAGAGTTGGTAAGGGCAGCTGGTAGGTAGCAGCACTTGTATTCATTATTGGCCTGAGACGTTATGGAGTACAGGTTATAACCTCTTTGCTCTGGATGCACCTCTACTGATGATGAGAGTGTGATGAGATTTCTTTTCTGGTAATGTGGTTGGTGGTGGTCAGCGAGGTGTTCAAACCAACCGGTGTGGCCAACAATCTCACCACTAATTGGGCAACATTTGTGTTGTTGTTAATGTTGTAGTATCTGTAGGACACTACCCTTGCAAAAGGGATGATAATGCATTTTGCATTATTTTTTTTTATGACTTTGCCTTGACTTCATTTGACTGACAAAGTTTCTCTCTGATGTTTATATCATCTCATCTGGGGACGACAATCAACACCACTTGCTAATCAATCACCAGCGAATCAGCAGCCATATTTGTTTGTTTGCCTGTATCCATTTTGTAGATTCCAAACAATACCACCACCCCAGCCACACCTCTGTGGCTGGAACAGACGGTTATGTGTGGGTTGGTGGAGGTAGACACTTATTCTAACTGTGTTCTACTTCTGATCCAGGTAACCTTCCCTGCTGCCAATATATTTGCCACCTGACAATAGCTGGGGAATTTATTAATGATGCCTGAGTGGGGGATAGTGTCAAAGGCCTTGACCAGGTCCAAGTAGGCCATATGCACAGATTTACCTTTGTCCAGAGCTTTAGTGACTGTCTCAAAGAAGTCCACCATGTTCAAGAGACAATATCTTGCTTTAATGAAGCCAAACTGGGTTAGGTCATGCGTTTGGAGGTCGGCTATATCTTTGTTGATAAGATCCATGATTATTCTTTCCATAGCCTTGCAGATTAGGTTGGTCAGGCTTATGAGTCTATAGTTTCCAGGGTCTGTGGAGGTTCCTCCTTTATGTAACAGGGTGGCAATTGCTGTTTTCCATTCAGCAGGTACAAAACATATGCTTAGACTGTGGTTAAAAAGAGTACCCATTGGTGCAGCTAGTTCCTGTTTTAATCCATTTAGAATGCAGCCTGGGATATTATCAGGCCTCACAGAGGCTGTGTTTTTGGCTTTGGAGAGAGCATTTATGACCTGCTCCTTGGAGATACTAGGTGGAGGGCAGGTGGCAGAGATACCTTGGGGAGTATGTGGTCGGGACAGGGGCAGACATTTTCACTGAACCTATCAGCTAGCAGGTTGGCTATTTCTGCTGGTTCAGTATATGTGGTGCCATTAACAATGAGTTCGGCACAGATCTGTGTTTTTCCTTTAAGGTTTCTGATGTAGCTAAAGAAGGCCTTATGGTTATCTTTAGCAAACAAGGCTAATTTGGATTCATAGTTCGCTTTACAATGTCTTATGAGGAGTCTTATTTGCTTGTTTAAGGCAAGGAGGGAATGCTTCCAATTCAGAAACAGTTCCTTCTTGCTCTTGGATAGTAATTTCTTTCTCTTATTATATAACCTGTTAATGGTGGATGTCCACCAGGCAGGCTTGTTCTTTCTTGAGAATCTTGTTTTGTTCCTATCAGGTATGGCTGAGTCAATACATTTGTGTAGATGCTCATACAAGGCATTGGCGCAAATACCAGTATAGGTGTCCATGCCATCAGTGGGGGCAGGGGATATGAAGCTATTAATGACATCACATATTAGATTGTAATTGAGTTTGGAAAAGTATTTTAGTCTAGTTGCTGCTAATGGTGGACCAGATGTTATTGTTAATTCTAATGAGATTGATTTATGATCAGACCTCACTAGGGAGGGCCGCACACATGGGCTGGCACAGTGATAATCCATGTTAGTCAGCACTAGGTCCAGAATGTTTGGGCCCATTGTGGGGATGTCAGTCAACTTATCCAGGGTATTGAAGTTGATGAAGTCCAAGAAGCATTGGGCAAGTATGTAAGTACATGTATAATTTACCCAATCTATGGATGGGTAGTTAAAGTCACCTAAAATCAGGGTGTTTGGTTGTATCCTGAATTATTCAAATAGATCCAAGTATGCAGGGTGGGTATCCTGGTTCATGGAGGGGGTCCTATAACTGGCAATAACTTGGAGAGGGGTCTTCCCTACAGTCAATTGGACCTGGGTTAGTTCAAGGGAATCATTATGTTTAACCAGTTTAGAGATACATTTATCTTTGATGAATATCTATTTTTAGCACTTTCAGTTTGTGGTCTGAATGTGTGGAAGGTATTATAATCTGGTATAGCCGGGGTGCTTTCCACGGTCTTAAACCAAGTCTCTGTGACTGCACAGAAGTCAGCATCTTCTAAAGTGAGGGCTGCTTTCAGTGAGTGCAGTTTTAGGTTTAGACAACTGGAGTTTAGCAGCATAACCTTGAGTTTGCTTTTTGAAGTATTTTATTGGCAGGAATTTTGCTGTGACATTGCTTAAAAAATAACACTATGGGGAGGCAAGAGCCTTAGCCAGTAACAAAAATCCCAGAGGTGGCAGATGAAGATCATCTCTGGCTAAGTACCGTGGTCTATCTACCATGTCATCCCAGACTGACAGATACTGGATCCCTTTAGAATGACACCAGAAACTAAGCCAGTTGTTGAAGTCAATCATTTTTTGTTTACACTGTGGTATTATCTTAGGCAAAGGTAGTATGCTGCACAAGGCTATTAACATACCTGTCTGAGACACATATTCAGAGAGGTTAGTCATGCCTATCTTCATATAGTCTAGTGAGATATATCTCAAGTCATTCACACAAAGATGAGCTATGATGGAGTCATAATGCTACTTATTGTGAAGACATTTGAGTGTGTGTGTGATCTGGTGGATCCTGGCATCCGACAGACAGCTGACTGTAACCTTCTTCTTGTCCAGCCTGGTGAGTGGGACATTTGTGTGTCTCACTACAGAGTCACCTATTACCCAAAAATTTGGTTTAGATGTACTTTGCCTTCAGGGCTTGTTTGGTGAGACATTTGTGCTTGTGGTTTTATGTGTGTTGAGTGCTGTAGGTATTGTATTAGGTGTAGCATGTTTGTGTTTCAGAGGACTCTGGTGTTTTGGTAAATTTCTGGTGAGTACCTCTGCCTATGATGCTTTATGTGTTGAGAGCATAGTTTGTGCAGGAGGTATAGTATGTGGGCTAACAACCTGTTCAGTGTCAGTGTTCTATGAATGAATGAGCAATGATTCCAAATTCCTAGTGTATATGCATCTCTCACAAATTGAGCCTGAGTGGTTTAGGAGTAGTGGGTTGTCAGTTTATCTGAGCTAATTACTACACTGCCTCAGGATACCCATGTCAATCAGGCTGGCAGGAGAAATGGAGGAGAACTGACCATCCATAATACTAGGTGTAAATCTGCTTACTTTAATGAAGAAGGATGTTTAATTGGGGGCTTATTGCTGAGTCTATACTATTGGGACACTCAAGGGGTATGAGACTATTAGGGATTAGGAGATTTCAGTTAAAGTGGCAAATGATGTAGAAAGCCCAGCTGAGGTGCCATTCGAGCAGCTAAGTGCAATTTAAGGGACTCCTCAGTAGGAGCATAGACAGCTATTTAGGGAAAATAAATCTACTTCAGTTTTTGTGTCTATAACCATTAATGGCTTCCTGCACTGCTTGGTGCTGCACATAAAGCTGTGCTACATGCAGATTCCTCAGATTGGTCAGATGAAGATAGTAGAGCAGTGTCTGGTCGGCAAACTCTGTGAAGCTGTGTTAAAACAGGTCCAAACCCACACAAATGCAGGGCTTATGTAGCAACTGTGAGAACCCTTTTTTAAAACAAGTTAAGCAATTTTCAAACAAGCTGGCCAATGGAAATGCTCAATACTGAGCCTTATTCCAACAACCTCCAACTCAGATTTGTCCTTTGCAACAGTCTTCTGCCATAAGGGTGCAGGGGGTCCTCTTAATGTAAGATGGTTGATTTTAGTGTTCTATTAATGCCAAACAGTCTAGATTCAGCAAATCTGAATCTAGCATATGCTATAAAGTAGACAAATACTAGAAAATACAAAGTGCAGGAAAATAACCTCAGTCAGGAAAAGTTGAAACAGTGAAACAGCAAAACAGTTAAAATGGCTAAAAACAGTTAAAAGTAGGAGGCAATTCAGTAATATATACTTTAAATGTGCAGTACAATTAATAAAAATACTCATTTTTGTAGATTTGAAAGGATGCCTTGGATTTTGTTTGGATTCACTCCAAAAATCAGAGGAAGCACACATTAAAACTAATGACTAAATAATGTGAAGTGTGATGTATGAATGTTATATTCTGAAATCTGACTGAAATGTACTGTACTTATCTTATAACTGAGTATGAATGTCATATTCTGAATCTTGACTGAAATTTACATTAGAATGATACATATTTATACTGAACATTTAAAATAGCTATGTATATTCTGGAAACTAACTAAACTAATACTAAAGGAATATCTCTTTGACAGTGTTACTTGAACACAGATAGAAGCATAACTGAAATCTGGTAAAAGTTATATTCTGGAAACTAAACTATTACTACCTTTTTCTGTCACTATTATCTGAACATGGATAAAAACATTAACTGAAAACTCATACTTTTATACAACTGTTTGAAAACATGAGAACATTTACATAACTGAAATACATTGTCTGTATATAGCTGACTTGTGCACCACAGCTCTTGTCAAGTTTAGGCCTTACTTTGCATTGTCCCAGTCATTGCTGAGGTGTTGGAGGCTGTTTTAATGTCCAAGTGTCCTTTTCTGTGTCCCTTTTTTGCTTCAGTTTTTCAAACCTCCGTGTTTCCATCTCTTGTGCAAGGTTGGGTGACTGACATTCTTGACTGTATTTAAAATTAAAGTGGAAAATCAACTTAGAAATGATTTAGTAATATCTGCAAAGTTCAAAAAAAGCAGTATCAGGTCCTTAAAATAACATTCACAACTTGAACAGTTATAAACTGATAGCATTGCTTGTTGCTATGACTTTATTTACATTTTTTCTGCATGAAATAAATTCTCGTAAGTCTGTAAGCAAACTGATAATGTATTACAGTAAACTAAACTAATGTTACTAATAAATACATTCCTGCAAGTCTGCAACTGAACAGATAATGTACTACAATGAAATGAAAGGCTGTAACTTTATTATTAAATCAAATGGAAACCTCAGTGACATTGTTTTTTCCTGTAATAACCTCAAATGAAACTAAAGTAGTAATATACAACTGTATTAATATTTTTACATTTTTTATATTTCTGCACCTCTATAAAATTAATCTTAACTGTTGAACTTTCTATGTTTACTCTGTGGCCCTCAGGTCGTAACATTGCCTTCTGTGTGTAGATTTTCACCCACTATCTTTATATAGCCATTCTTTTAGGTGACATCATTTAATTTTTTTTCAGTACTACTGAATGCTGCAAGGATTTATCATTACTGCCTACAATTTTCTTGGCTAAACAGTAAGAATTGTAATTGCATAAACTGTCACTAAGAATATTAAACTGATCTTTACTGTACTGTTTTATGGCATATAGTACTGTCTTTAATTCAGATCGCTAAGCTGCCATGTAATCTGATAACTCAGTTATGTAAGTCCATGTCTCTGGTGTGCTTGGTAAACTGTAATTTCTTCATGAAATATATACAATTTGAACCATTTACATATACAGATCTATTACTAGAGTTAAACTGATCTGATTGTGGAAGTTTACTTGTCTGTCCTTTATACAAGTATGTGAAGTTTCTTCATATAGTATTCACATTTATTGCTAGAGTTGAACTGATATAATTCTGGAACTTTAATTGTCTGCAACTTTATGCAAGTACAACATAGGAATTAAACCTGTGGCTTTAATGATACATACTATTTATGATGCACTCTTTTCTTGCATGGGATCTGAACTTTTGACTGTATAGTCACTTCTAAAATGTAGCATTGACTTTAAATTTTACATTCTGTAAACTAACAAAACATCATTTAATATCTGTGAATGCATTTTTGCATATGTTCATAGGTGTGTACTAGGCTAATGGCCTTGGAGCATTTACAAGCCTAGCCCATAGGATTACCCTGGCATCATGCTACCCGACATTAGTTCCCAGTGCTTCTGTCGAGTAGAGCCACTGGAGTGATCCCTGGGGTGAATTTTCTATTTCCCATCCACTCATCAAGATTTCTCTTGAAGAGGGTCAGTGAGGTGCTCTGTTTGACATGTATGGGAAGTCTATTCCATAGCATGGGCAGTTTCTGGGTTATGAACCTGTCCCTCCAGCATGTTCTGTTGATTGTGGTAATAAAGTTGAGGTCTCTGGAATGTGTGATGTGGAGGGACTGGGTTTCTTTAGATGTAGCATTTCTAACAGAGCTGGGTCAGACATGGCTTTGTAAGTCAAGCAGAGATTGCGTAGGCAATATGAGACAAAGAATAGTTGGAGTTTTTTGAGTCTGTCCATATAGGAAAAGTTTTTAAGGACCAGGATCATCTTTGTGAGTTACTTTTGCAGCCTCTCCAGTTGTTGCAGGTGTCTAGTGAGGTACATGCCAAATGGGACATTGTACTCGATGACTGGCCTAATGAGGGAAGAGTAGAGGGACACAATGACCTCTTTCTTCCTGGATGGAAAACCCTTAGTAATAAGATGTGCCACATAGAAGGACTTGCTGACCACAGTGGCAATGTGGTGGTCAAAATAGAGTTTGCTATCAACCTGTGTGCCCAGATCTCTTATAACGCCTTTTGTGTTCAGCGGACTACCATCGATGTGGTAATTCATGGGTACTGAGTTTTTCCCAAAGGGGATGATGACACAGATTTTGACATTGAGCTTAAGGCCATGGTTCTGACACCAGTCGTTAGTCTCAGTGAGGCATTTTTACAAGATGTCAACATCACTTGGGGGGTTAATAAAAGCTCCCAACTTGCAATCGTCTGCAAACTCTGTCAGCCAGAGTCCCTTCATGTTGGCCTGGACTTCAGAGAACTAGATACCAAACAGGAGAGGACCCAGGACTGAACCCTGTGGGACACCACTTGTGAGTGGTCAGCAGTCTGACTTGGAGTCAGCTATTTTACACTGTGGGTTCTGTCTCTGAGCCAGTTTGCAACCCACCTAGTGATATATGGGTTAATGCCTAGCTTAGTGAGTTTTTCTATTATTCCAGAGTGGGGAATGGTATCAAAAGCCTTGGCCAGATCAAGGTAAGCTGTATGAACCACCTTGCCTTCATCCACAGCTCTGGTGACTGACTCAAACAAGTCCACCAGGTTGAGCAGGCATGATCTACCCTTCACAAAACCAAACTGTGTGGGATCCAGAGTTTGGAGATTCCCTATATCCTTGTTTATTAAGTCCATGATGATGTGTTCCATAGCTTTGCATATCAGACTTGTCAGGCTAATGGGGTGATAGTTCCCAGGTCTATAGTCACTCCTCCTTTGTGGAGAGGGATGACTGTAGCAGTACACCATTTGGTTGGGCCAAAGCCTGAGGTGAGGCTGTTATTGAACAGGGCACACAGATGTGGTGCCAGTTCACTCTGTAGTTCATGTAGAACACAGCCAGGGATCTTGTCAGGTCCCATAGAAGCTGTATTCTCGGCCTTGTACAGTGCTGTTTTAACCTGTACATCAGTAATATTGGGTGCCTGGCAATCTATTGGTATTGTGATTGGTCCTTTGGGGGCAGAGAGGAGTAAACTTGGCACTGGATCTGTCAGCCAGTGTATTGGCAATATCTGTTGGCTCGGTAGAGGAGGTACCATTGTTCAGTAGCTCAGAGCAAATCTGGGTATTGCCGTGGAGATTCTTTACATAACTGTGGAAGGCCTTGTGGTTGTCTTTACTATCTGCTGCAATTCTGTTTTCATAGCTAGCTTTAGAGGATTTGCTGAGGGATCTCAACTTTTTGTTGATGCTGATAAGGGAGTTTTTCCATTCTTGGGACTTCACCTTATTTTGCATCACTTTCTTCCTTCTGTTGTAGAGTTTGTTTATGGCAGGGGACCACCAGATTGGCTTCCTTTTTTCGGAGGAGAGCGTTTTGCTTCTATTGAGTATTGCGAGATCCATGCATTTGTGTACATGTTCATACAGTGCATTGGTGTATGATTTGGTGGTCATGCAACTATTCTCTATTTGCATGGGTGCTGTGAAGTTAGCCACCTCTGTTTTTAGGAGCCAAAAGTTAGCTTTGGAGAAGTTTTTCATGGTGGTTACCTTTGTGGGTGGGGTGGGGTGGGAGGGATGTCGATTTCCAAGATGATTATTTTGTAGTCAGATCTAACCAGGGAGGAGTTGACTATTGGTGCAGAGCAACGGATGCCCATTTTAGTAATGATCAGGTCACGGATGTTGCTACCTCTAGTAGGGGTAGGAAAGTGCTGGTCCAGGGCATTGGAATTAATGAATTCCAGGAAACGTTGGGCAAATGTGTTGGTACATGAGTAGTTTTCTCAGTTAATGGATGGGTAGCTGAAGTTGCCCAGAATGAGAGTGTTAGGTTGGACCCTAATATTCTCCAGGGTGCTTAGGAACATGGAATGTGAGTCTTGGGACATGGTTGGGGCCTATGACCTGAATCACTGTCTTACCCAATGTTAGCTGCACCTGAAGTATCTCTGATGTGTTATGTTGGGGTACCAGTCTGGAGGTGTATGCATCCTTTAAGAATATGGAAACACCACCACCTTTGGAGCTTCAGTCCAAGTTCTGGGGCCGAAAGGTGTGGAATGAATTATAGCCTGGTAGTGCAGGGGTGCTTTCTGCTGCTTTGAATCAGATCTCTGTTACAGCACAAATGTCAATGTTCTCCATTTAAGGAGTGCTTTGAGCGAGTGCATTTTGAGATTTAGACTTCTAGCATGGAGCATCATGACCCTCAGATTGCATTTGTTTGTAGCTGTTACAGTGATAATTTGGTCTTTGGAACACAGCCTAAAAAAGGCACTATAGGGGTGGCAAAAGCCTTGGCCAGTATCCAGAAGCCCAGGAGTGACAGATGCAGGTCATCTCTGGCAAAGCATCGAGGTCTGTCAGTCATGTCATCCCAGGCAGACAACACTGGATGTCCTAGGAATGACACCAGAAACTTGGCCAATTATTGAAATCAATCATTTTCTGCTTGTACTGTGGTATAATTCTGGGTGATGGTAGGATGCTGTTCAGGGCTAGGGTCATACCCACATGGGCTACATAATCCGAGAGCTCCTCCATGTCTCTTTTCATGTAGTCCAGGGAGGTATGTCTCAGGTCATTCACACCCACATGTACACTGACAGAGTCATATTTGTACCTGTTGTTGAGGGACCTGAGTGTGTGCATTATGCGGTGGATCCTGGCACCTGATAGGCAGCTGAATGTTACTTCCCCCTTATTCAACCTAGTGAGTGGGGCACCAGTGTGTCTCACTATCAAGTCACCTATGACTAATGTGTTGGGTATGCTGTTTTGCCTTAGGGACTTTGGTTGAGTAGTACACTGTTTAGGAGAGTTATGTGTCTTGTGATTAGTGTTGTGTTGTGTTCTTGGAGTGCTTTTTTACCTTGGATGCCCCTGCTGTTTGGGTAGATTTCTGTTGAGAGCCTCCGCGAAGGTGGGTGTGTGGTTTGTGTTTTTATGTGAAGGCAGTACTGGTTTGTGAACTGGAGGGCTATGTGTTCCATGTGGTGTGGTGCAAGTGTTGACCTTCTTCTCTTGACCAGCTATTCCAGTCTTGGCTGTAGAATGCATGGCTTTCAATTTGGATATATAAGTGCATCTCTTGCAAGTCTTGAGTGTTGGGAGGTAAGAGAAGAGGGTTGTCAGTGTACATGATGCAGTTGCTACATTGCCTCAGGATGCCCAAGTTCACCAGATTAATAGGATAAAGCACAGGGAACTGACATTTAGACATATAAACTTCAGACATGAGGCACAGTGCAAGAAATAAACTAATAAACCAAAAATAGCGCTGTGAAAGGACAAATCCGCACCGGACAGCCGAGAGAACTACAAACACCTTTATTATAGAGTTAAACGTTTGACAATCACCACGTTTTTTGTCACATAACAGTTAGACTTCCTCAGACAAATACAAACACTAATTGACACACACACACATATATATATATATATATATATATATATATATATATATATATATATATATATATGATGACAAATCATTTAAACTAACCAATAAAAACCTCGCTGAACAATACTCATAAATATAAATGAGTCCATTGTACCTAACATACGTAAAGTCTAAATAAATTCTCAATGGCATGAATACGTATAAATACAAACCAATGCTTTAAATGGTATGATCATTGGATAACATTTAATGAAAAACCTGTTATTGTATTCTTTGAAAACCCTTATAATATATTTGGAAAATAGATATGAGTGGAATTCAAACAAAGATTTCAGGAAGATATTTCTTTGGTAGACAATACTCCCATCTGGTGGTCAGAATAACAAAGCAGTATACAAATAAAGATATCCTGAATAAATAAATAAAAGACATTTAGACATGCCTGGAGGGGTGGGCATTAATGATAAGTATTGGAGCTGTTTCCTTGTAGAACATTTAATTCTGGTAGCACTTTTGTGTTCTACAATAATTGCTACAAGAAGTTCGGTAAAGTGCTAGACTAATAAGCTAGTAAAAGTGAAGGAGAGGCAAGAACTAACAGATCTAAGGGAAAATTGAAGAGCAGACTTTTTTGGCACTACTCAGAAGCTTGAAAACAGTCCTTAATACAGCAAATTTGTGTCTGGACTAGACTAGTTACAGGAATGCGGGAAGCATGTGCAAATGCAGAAAAACTAAACCAGAAAGTTGAAAGAGATTAAAAAACTGCCAAAATGGCCAATAAACTACGATTTCTAAGCCAGAAACCACTCCTCTTGTGGTAGATAGGCTATCTTGTGCTTACCATTCCCACTGATAAGCTAGAAGCCTTCCCCCCAACACAGAAAGGCTTGGGATATTATTTATGCATTGCAATACCTTACTGCCATACTATAAGGGTCTTAACAATGTCTGCTAAACAAAACAATAACAGAAAAATGTATTTGCCAGATTTGTAAGTTCTGTGAATTTACTTGACTCTTTCTTGTATACCCTACATAACATGTATTTCCAGAATCGTAAATGTGTACTGTTGCATTTTTTTCTAACTGGCCACTCCAAATATGTCTTTCTGAGCTCTTCATCTGTGTCATCTGAAGTGGAATTTATTTAATCTTTAAACCATAAATCTGCATGTTCCTGCCATAACCAATTCTTCAAATACTGTACATTTGCACAATCTACTGCATGCAAATTCTTACAAGTGCTGTGTGTGTCCACTACTGTTCATTCTGTAGCATTTTTAATTTTCTATAAAATCTTGTTACTGAAGTCTAAAACAACATATAGCTCTGATGACATGTCCATACCTAGTAAGGAGCTGCTGCACTTCGACTGTTAATTGCTGTATACTTTGACTATTTAAATCTTGACAAAACTGCATTCATGTCCTCTAGTAGAGGTCTATTCATAACTTAAATTGATTTGCCTGTATTAATCAATACTTCACTCCATAATCTATTTTATTTAAAGAATGAAATATTGTCATTTCTTTGAAATGTAAACAATGACAAATAAGTTATCAAGTTTGGTGCTGGACTGCTGCACCCTTTTATAGATAAGCTGAAAATCCTTTTTTATAGAACTATCAACAACATTGACTTGAGCTATGGAATGCATTTCTTCTTTATTTTGCCCTGAAACACTAGTAATAACATTGACTTTTGGGAAGGTACGCATTTCTTTTTTACTTTGCCCTGAAGTCCTTATACCATTTATGCTGATGCTTACTTTATCAGGCTGATCAAAATCTGCACTCTGATCCCTCTTACCCCCCACCCAATATTGCATTGGTTTCTGAAAACAAGAAACTAAAATGTATTACATTCTGAACATCTGTATTTGAAATAACATGAACTTAAGACATTACAAATGTTTTATTTCTATTTGGTCTACAAATCTGCATGTTATGTATACACTGACTGCGTTCATGTCTGTATTTACAATACTGCTACTTAACTTTGTACTATGAATTACACATAAACTAGAATTTGATACATTCTGAACATTTGTATTTAAAAGTTTACCGTGACTTAACTCTGTGTCTTGAATTGCTTGCTTGAATTGTACTGTAGCATTTATACTGATTTCTGAAGATTGTAAGCAAGAATTTGTGTCATTTAAGTCTGAAACCATAGTGATAGAAGCTGACTCATTCTGTGAATCATGAGACAGTCCCCAGAATTCAGCAAGCTCTGCACGGGGTGTAGGAATAGTGCAAGAGCTGCTGCAGGCAATATGTGTGCCGTGCGATCCAGGAATAAGCTCCCAGGATGTGCATGAGCGCTGCTGCACTATTCCTGCACAGACACAGCCCCTGTATGCTAATTACCTCATTTGTTAGTAAAAACATGCAAATGAGGTGAATTAGCAATCTAGGAAGCAGGCAGGTGTCCGTGCAGGAATAGTGTAGACTGTAGAAATGTATTCAGTCAGTAGCTGAAAACATTTCTGCAAACTACAAAATGGAGGCATGACAGCTCATACAAATGCATGTTTTAGAAGGGTTAGACAAGCTAAAGGCCAAATATATGGCCATAGGCATGAATATTAATTTCAAAATTATAAAAATTAACTTTTTTTTTGCTGGCAGATTTTGGCTGTTTAAGAGCAAGGCAGCGGTGCGCAAATGGGATCGGCCCGAAAATAATTAAAAAAAAGCTGGAAATAAGCTTTTAAACCAAAATCATAGTTTTGCCATAATAGTCAATGGCATGCATAACACAACAAGACCATGGAATAGTGGTTGCTAAAGGGAGAAGGCTGTGTGTCGGTTTTGTAACCATGCATTACCAGGCAATCCTATGCAAATGAGGGCAATGATACTGAATCACAGATTTCCTCTCAGTGCTAGCTTGCACCCAACCATGTAGGTGCAGTAATACCATGGTGTAAGCCTAAGAGCTAGATGACTTCATAAGGGGTATGCCATGCATGCTGTAAGCTTATTGGAGCTCTGTGGCCCGTGTTTGTCCTTAGCTAAGCACAGCTAAGGAAGGGAGTGCATCTGAAGCTGCCTAGCAGTATTTACATTGCCTAAATGGGTCTGTGCACCACGCACCAGGTTTAAAAAAAAAAAAAAACAAGAAATAGCAGCTCCATTCACATCTGAGCACTGGGTTTGTGCGGCATGCCTCAGGGCATAAACAGGAAGGCAATAGGAAAGGGAAACAGCAGTAGGAAGGTAATCAAGGAGAACTAGCATTACTAGCAGGTGAAATGTATCAGAACCAATCAATTACAGAGGCAGCAACCCAGCCCAGCCCAGCACACTACTATAAACTATGCAAACACCTTTCCATCTGTTTTTTTTCCCACAAACTCTACACCACCGGTGTACACAAACAGGGAGATTTTACCTAACAAAAGCAACAAAATGATAGGGGCTGCTTTTGCTCTCATAAATCAATATGTGGAAGAGGCTGAGAGTGGTGAAGATGAAAATGCTGATGACCAATCCACAGTGAGGAGAAGGAGAAGAGTGTACAGATCCAGGGTAACCTACCAGGGGCTACATGAGCTGGAGATAGTGGAGCACTATAGGGTGGACAGGGACCTCCTACAGCAAATTGTTGAGCTGTGCCGGCCACGCCTCTCACACAGAACCAACAGAGGGGAAACCATCCCAGTGGATACCAAGGTATGTGTAGGCTTAAGAATACTAGCCGCAGGTACCTTCCAAAGGCCAATTGGGGATGTCATGGGGATCTCATAGGTATCAGCATCCAGGGTACTCCACCTGTTCCTGGATGCCATGTCAGCACATTCCGGTGAGCACATATATTTCCCCAACACCCCTGAAGCGTCAACCAGCAATATGCATCTCTTCCACCAAATAGCAGAATACCCTGAGGTAGTGGGTGCTATGGACTGCATGCACATACACATCAAAGCACCACCTGGTGAGTGAGGTAGGGTCTACATTAACCACAAGGGCTCCCATCCATCAACTCCCAGGTCGTGTATGATGTCCAGGGCATTATAATGAATGTGTGTGCTGGTAGCCCTGGAAGCTATCACGACTCCCACATATGGCATATGACACAGCTGTACCAGAGATTTGCTATTGGGGGACATCCCAAATGGCCACCTAGTGGGGGATGCTGGTTATGCACTGGAGCCATGGCTGACGATACCCATTAGAAATGCACACACACCCAAACAAGAACTCCATAATGAGGCACATGCACAAACCAGAATCATAATAGAGCATGTGTTTAGGATGCTCAAGTCACGGTTCCAGTGCCTGGACATATCCGGTGGAGCCTTGCAGTACTCTCCAGCTACATGTACACAAATTGTCACTGTATGTGCCATGCTACACAATATGATCCCCGTGGAAACAGCTGCAGCAGGAGCAGCATGGGGCAGGGCCACACAGCCCCCCACCATTGCCAAGGCCAGCACAGGCACAGAGTGACTCAGAGGAGGAACAACCTAAGCCTGCCCCTGTAGGCAGAAGGAGGCATGCCCAGTAGCAACAGGCTTTGGCACAGAGCCAATGCATAGCACATACACTGACATGGTAGAAACCCAGGGAATGTCACTTCTCTCTGACTCACACATAGAGTAAAAGGGATGCCAAACATGACACTACCTGTGCTTAACCATATATCGGGAGTGTACTATGTGCATCCAACATAGTCAGCCCTCCAGCACCATCATCAGTACTGGCACAGCCACAAGGTAAGTTAGTCTCCCTATCAATTGTTGAATGGAGTAGTATGTTCTGCTGCTTTTATCTATGGTACTGATGTGAGCATGAAAGGGAATTGAGTGGCTGACTGGGATGGCTGCAGATAGTAGATACCTATATGGGCAGTATGAAATCTATAACAAATACTGGTGTTAACATAGTAGGCAGTACTAGACAAGGTGACAAATCCCACTGCAGGGCATGTGGTGGGTCAAATGTGTGTCCAAAGGACACACACATGCAAGTTAGTGAGGCTCACATACGCAGCAACAGTCTTAGCCAGCAGGACAGGTGTAGATAACCACAATGAAAGGCCTGTAATTGATGGCAATAGAGAACAGCCCCCCCCTCCAGACCTACACAGACAAACTTCAACAGGCCAGGCAGTGGGATGTTAGTTCTGAAGGGTAAGAAGTCTAAAACTGAAATGTAGGTCAATAAAACCTAAGATGTGTACTACACTGATATGCCTCTAGTCTGCATGATAGGTCAGAATACAGAATGAAATGGAAGCCAACAAAGTACCTGAAATTCCTGTACAGTTATAGCAAATGTTTACAGTTGTCAGGTGTGCCACCCCCCACAATCCTATGTAGAAATGTGGTAACATGTATGTGTGGGTATAATAACAGTGAAGGACAGATTACCTGAGCTGGCCATTTTAGCAGAACAGATTGTTGCCTGTGCACAATATGCAGGGCTCTGTGTGTTAGGTTGTTGTATATTGTGCGAAACTGGTCAGCATGTAGGCATGGAGGGTTGTGTCCTGGTGGCCAATGGCTAGTACTGTTGATGACAGGGCCAAGTTCTAACAACGGCAGTGCCAAACACAATGCATCCCAGCAAGACCCAATCCAGCAGTAATCCATACTAATTGTTCGTATGTAATATTTGGCACCATCTGAAAGATGGATATGGTATGACTGTGGGCCCAGACATACACACAGTACACAGGTGGAAGTACCCAAGACAGACAGTGTATAAAATGTTACTGCCAAATGGACACACATTTGGAATTGTACATACAGGTTAGCAACACATTAGTTGTTTGTGTAGTATGGAATACTGATTTAGTCTGGCAAAACACTGGCAGACCACAAAAGCCACAGTTATGAAGTATTGAGAAACAGCTGATGTCCCTGCATAAGCCAGCATAAGGGGAATGTCCCACATATATATGGGAGTCAGCTGCAAGTAGCTTCCATAGCACACATGCACTCAGCTCACCCCACCATCAGCCACAGGTTCCTCACAGGTCATATCCCTGCTGTTGGGAATGAGTATAATATGACCCTCACTTCTGTATGGGAATACCCACAGAATGCATCATGCTGAACAGGTGTCCCATGCAGGTGTGGCCCTAGCTGTAAGCAGCACCCTGCCAGCATCCACACCAATGGAGTAATAAGGACAAAAACTATTGCCATTAACACCTTGCACACCTACCTTGTCACCCCAGGGGAATACAGTGGCTTGCAGTCTGGGACTGTAGGAGTGACAGAATGCACTGGCCTGCTACAGGTGGCCTACATCACTACCAAATGCCCTACAGTCCTCTATCAAAGGCCTGTGTCTCACCCATACTGCCAATGTATGTTATCTCATGGAGTCCCAAATAACGACATAACACAGTCCACAGAACACAAATGCAATGCCATGTGTACAAATCCCCATAGCATGTTCACCATGTCCTACTGCACGAACTGTGGATCAACCCCTAAATACTGCTGGGATAAAGTGATAACTATAGGGATACTTATCAAGTATTGCTTGCATAATGTTAAGAAGAGGATATAATAACGAGGGTAGAAACATGAATGCCATGGAGTGTGTGAAGTCTGAAACTCTGATGTGTGCCCATACTATCCCTGCCTGCAAGCACAGGAATGGGTGCTTACAAACCTGCTTGTAAACCATGATGTGAAGGGGTAATGACCAGATATATGAGCCCTGGCTCTGAGTAACCTGTGTGAATCTGTACAGCTGAGAGGTATGACCACAGCAGGATATGGCCATTCTGTCACGTCAATAGATGCACAAGCATGGGATCCTCAGCAACCACAGTACCAAGGTGCTGGACCATTTACACAGACCCATCAGCAAGTGTCTGCAGCTCCCCCTCCAGAATGGAATGATTGTGCAAGAATATGTAGGCTGCAGACCACAATACTGGACACAGCTTCATTCATCTTGTATTCCCCAGGAAATTACTGCGAGCAAATATGTATATCTGTCAGTAGCTGATGACATAATACATCACAGTGTAAAACAGTACATACATCTGAATATCTCTGCTAACACCAAAACCATGTAGCAGAAGCAGCACAGACAGTATCCCACTATCGTTTGCCCATTGTGACTCCGTATTGTCTACCTGTCTACAGATATCCTGCAGAAACAGGTTGCTAGCTGTAGGAACACAAATACCTGCACTGGAGTACAACCTACTTAGAATGGATTCACACATTCAATAGAGAAGGTCATACTGGGCATACTCTCACACTTAGAGAAAAGAAGCCCATGTCTGGCAACAACAGTGGACTATACATATCTGTCAGTTGCAGATGTCTGTGCACACATTCAACATTCATAGGTTCATAGGTAGGTACTAGGCTATTGGCCCTAGGACCTATATAAGCCTAGCCAAAAATGTACCCTAGCTTTCGCCACCCAAGAAAATTATTTTCCTGTGCCCCTGTCAAGCAGAGCCACAAAAGTGATCCCTGGGGTAAATGTCCTATTTCCCATCCAATCATCAAGATTTTTCTTGAAGAGTGCTAATGAGGAGCTCTGTTTGACATAGATAGGTAGTCTGTTCCAGAGTATGGGAATTCTCTGGGACAGGAATCTATCCCTCCAGCATGTTCGTTTTATTGTGGTGACAAGGTTTAGGTCCCTAGAATGTGTAGCTCGGAGGGATTGGGATTTCTTTAAGTGGAGCATGTCCAACAGCTCTGGGTTTGACATAGCTTTGTATGTTAGGCAGAGATCACCTCTGAGTAGGAGATATGCGATGGAGTAAAGTTGGAGTTTTTTGAGAAGGTCTGCATAAGGCATCTGTTTAAGGCCAGTAATCATCTTTGTGAGATATTTCTGTGGCCTTTGCAGTTGTTGTAGATGTCTTGTGAGGTACATACCAAAAGGGGTGTTGTACTCTATAATGGGTCTAATGAGTGATGAGTAGAGGGGAACAATGACTTCTTTTTTTCTGGATGAAAAACCTTTTGTGATGAGGTGAGCCACGTAGAAGGATTTCCTGACCACTGTAGCGATGTGATTATCAAAGGAGAGACTACTGTCCACCTGCGTCCCAAGGTCTCTTATCACATTTTCAGCATTAAGTAGACTACCAGCTATGTGGTAGTTCATGGGTACAGAGTTTTTACCAAAGGGGACGACACTACACTTTTTGGCATTGAGCATGAAGCCAAGGCTTTGACACCAGGTATCTGTCTCAGTGAGGTCCTTTTGTAGTATGTCCACATCGTTAGGAGTTTTGATTATGGCTCCTAGTTTGCAGTCATCTGCAAACTTTGTTAGCCAAAGACCTTCTGTGTTAGCCTGTACTTCAGAGAAGTAGATATCAAACAGGAGAGGACCCAGGACTGAACCCTGTGGTACTCCACTTGTCACTGGTCTGAAGTCGGATTTGAAGTCCGCTACTTTCACAATGTGGGTTCTATCTGTGAGCCAGTTGGCAACCCTTCTTGTGACATAGGGATTTATACCTAGTTTAGTGAGCTTATCTATAATTCCAGAGTGGGGGATGGTGTTGAAGCCTTGGCAGGATCTAGATAAGTTGTGTGAACCACTTTACCCTCATCTATGGCTTTGGTGACTGCTTCAAAGAAGTCAATCAGGTTTAGGAGACATGATCTGCCTTTTACAAATCCGAACTGGATAGGGTCCAGAGTTTGGAGATTACCAATGCCTTTGTTTATGAGTTCCATGATGATACGTTCCATGGCCTTGCAGACCAGGCTTGTCAGGCTAATGAGGCGGTAGTTCCTGGGGTCCATTGTGGCTCTCCCTTTGTGTAGTGGGATAACCATCACTGTGCACCATTCAGTGGGCACAAAGCCTGAGGTGAGGCTATGATTGAACATGGTACTGAGGTAGGGTGCCAGTTCATTCTGTAGTTCATTTAGAATGCAGCCTGGGATATTGTCAGGTCCCATGGATGCTGTGTTCGTGGCTTTGGAGAGTGTTTTTTATCTGTGCAGCTGTGATTACAGGAACTTTTGCATTCTTCTGGTATAGAGATGGGCCCTCGAGGGGGTGAGAGGGGGGTAAAGTTAGCACTGAACCTATCTGCCAGGATGTTGGCAATATCAGTTGGTTCTGTATATTTAGTGCCATTATGCTGTAACTCAGAGCAGATCTGATTGCTGCCATTGAGATTCTTGACATAGCTATAGAATGCTTTGTGGTTGTCTTTAGAGTCAGTGGCAATTTTGTTTTCATAACTAGCTTTGTAGGATTTTATGAGGGATCTCAGCTTCTTACTGAGGTTGACCAGGGAGTTCCAGTTATGCTTTGCACACACATCAGATAAGAATACACACATATATCCAAGGACAACACACTATAATAGGTCAAACATTCACAAACAGAGATGCAGGGTAGAGAGACAGACAGTGACAAAGAGCTTCCTATCATGAGGCCTGTCCCACCCACCACACGTCCAGTTGGCCAATATCACATGATGCACCAATGTCTATCACTGTAGACATTTGCTTCTGGTAGCCCTCAGCACTATAGTGTCTGTGGTGCTTGTGATAACTGTGTAACATGACAGTACAAGTCATTATTCATCTAGCAGTGGTATACACAGTCCTATTAAATGTAAAGTTGTGTGTAACTGAGTTTTGTGTGTGTGTATCCAGAGGAATGGTTTATGGCCCATTCACACACACTGCACTGCCCATTGCCCTACTTTAGCTAGCCTGCTGATGTCAGTCACCTTGAAATACCTCCTTCGACAAGATTCACCCCTGTAAGTCCTGTGGCTCATGCAATAGCTGTGTAATACTATATTGTGATGTACTAGTTACGTAGGAGTTCTAATCCCAGGCATGGAAACTATGAAACTCTGTGTGTGTAGAGATCAATGCTTTTGAGGCCATTCACAGTCATTACACCTCCCATTGCCCTACTTTAGCAAGGCTTCTGATGTAATTCACATTGAGATACCTCCTTGGACAAAATTCAGCACTGTAAGCTGTGTGGCTCATGCAATAACTGCATAATGCTATAGTGTAATGTATTAGCTGAGTAGGATTTCTAATCCCAGACATAGCAACTGTGAAACTGTGTGTGTGTGTGTGTGTGTGTGTGTAGGGATCAATGATTTTGAGGCCATTCACAGACACTACACCTCCCATTGCCCTACTTTAGCAAGGCTTCTGATGTCATTCACTTTAAAATACACCTTTGAATAAAGGCTAGCCCTATAAGTTCCATGGCATGTGCTATAACTGCGTAATGCTGTAGTGTGATGTACTAGTTAGGTTGGAGTTCTAATCCCAGACATGACAACTGTGAATGTGTGTGTGTGTGTGTGTGTGTGTGTGAGTAGGGATTGATGGTTTTGAGGCCATTCATAGATACTACACCTCCCATTGCCCTACTTTAGCAAGGCTGCTGATGTCATTCACTTTGAAATACACCTTTGGAGAAGGGCTAGCCCTATAAGCTTTGTGGCATGTATGATAACTGCAAAACAACTATAATGTGATGTATTAGATAGGTAGGAGTTCTAATCTCAGACATGGCAACTGTGGAACTCTGTGTGTGTGTGTGTGTGTGTGTATGGAGTAATGCTTTTGAAGCCAATCACAGTCACTACACCTTCCATTGCCCTATTTTAGCAAGCCTGCTGATGTCATCTACCTTGAAATATACCTTTGGAGAAAGCTAGCCTTATAAGCTCTGTGGTGCATGCCATAAATGTGAAACAATAGAGTCCCAGTAACTGCACAGCTATGGGTTTGAATCTCATCTGTGGAAACAGTTTGTGTACCTAAATGTTTTTCTCCCTATTTACAGCCAGTACACATCTCAGAGTCTGACTTTAGCAGTCCAGCAGATATCATTCACCTTACAAGTATCTGTTGTGAAGCCTGTACCATGTCAGGTCAGTGGTGCATGTGGTAAATGTGTAACATAATGGTCCATAAAGGTAGTTAGATAGAGGTTTGAACCTTCTCCCTTAGCAAATGTAAATGTGTGAGTAGGGCAAATTATTTTTGGGATCTCTCACCCCCTACAAGGGCTGGTGATGTTCCTCACCTTAGAAGTACCTTGGGACAACATCCATCCAATAAGATCCGTGGCGCATGCGATAAATGCGGTACACTGTTGTAGCAATACATAGCTTGGTAGGGGTTTGAATCTCAGAACTGGCAAGTGTGTGTGTGTGTGTGTGTGTGTGTGTGTGTGTGTGTGTGTGTGTGTGTGTGTGTGTTTGGCATCAGTATCCTATGTGGGGGTTGCTGTGATTGTGTAATGACAGGATTCATTGTGGGGTGGGTTTTGCTAATTTATTATATCGAGGACCTACTATATGTCACAATATCCACCTTACAAGGACAACAGATGTCAAACAGCAGACAGGCTGGTGTAGACAATCCATAGCCCTACATGTGACATTATGGATTGGTGAACTATATAGGCAATCCTTGTATTACCCAGAGAACACTTTCCACCCATGTCTCATATACAAACACGCTTGGCTATGCAACAACCACTATATTGGTAGTTCCCTGCATATTGCCCACAGATAGTAACCACGGTGTGATTGCAGTGGACGGCATGCCTGTTGACCACAACACTGCCACTGACATCAGAATAAACTGTGATGTGTAACATCTCCTGACTGTGTGTTATCCAGCAAGTAAAATGACATGGTACCCTGTTCCATCCCTACAATAGGCACATAATTGCTTACAGTGGTCCTTTGCTATTTTCCCCACTGGATGCCTGCAACAACTGTAGAGTCTGCAAATGTAACTCACAAAGGGAATACCATGTGTTATACACATGCCCTGTATGGACAGATGCCACTAAATTCATGGAATACCTGTATCATGCTGTCAATGTAGGTGCAGGCACAACCTCAGTTCCATAGCCAGGTCTCACCACATGAAACCAGGAATGCCACATCAGATGATAACAATCCATCCACACAACATGCCTCAGAGACCCCAGGTACACTTCCACATGTCACAGAACATGCATGTGGGACATGTACACACACAAGACACTGTCCATGTTATGGAATATAGATCACATATATGGCATGCATTACACAGCACTGGCCACCCACAATAGTAACCCAGATGAGTGGATGGTGAATGCAATACCCACCTGTGTGAGCCAATCCAGGGACTACACCCCTGAGATACACTAGAGACCATTGTCATGCGGCCTGATGCCAAGGTATTCCCTTTGCCTAGCCTTGTACAGCCTTCTGGCACAGTCAACTACTACACACCTGTGAAGCAATGAACCCATCCATGTCTGTGCTGGCAAATGTGTGTGTGTGTGTGTGTGTGTGTGTGTGTGTGTGTGTGTGTGTGTGTGTGTGTGTGTGTGTGTGTGTGGAGATTTATAATTTTGAAGCCCTTCACACTCACTACACCTCCCATTGCCCTACTGTAGCATGCCTTCTGATGTCAGTCACCTTGCAATAACCCTTTGGCCATATGCCAGCCTCATAAGCTGTGTGGTACATGTGATAACTGTGTCATACTGTAGTACAGCAAACTAGTTAGGTAGGAGTTCTAATCCTGACCCTGCTAAGTGTGATAATGTGCATGATTCCCTGAGAGAGTGTGGTTGAGTCTTCCTTGACACCTGCTTTTGTGGGCAGTCACATGTACTACACTTCCCCTATGCCTCCTTTATCATTGTTGCTGATGTCACTCACCTTTAAAGATACCTTTGGACAGCTCTCCAACATGTAAGCTCAGTGGAGTGTAGAATAACTGTGTAACAATGTAATAGGAATACATAATCAGGTAGGGGTTTGAAACTCAGCACTGGTAAGTGTTTGTGTGTGTTATCAGTGTCCTGTTGGGGTGATTGTGTAATGATAGGGTCCATTGCAGTGTGGGTTTTGCCATATCATTATATTGAGGAGCTACATGTCCCACTGTCAACATTATAAGGCCAACATATTCCAAACATTGTAGCGATTCTACTCGACAATCCTCAGCCATAAATGTGTACAGCCATATGCAATTACCATGTGACAGTATGGATTAGTACACAATATAGGCAACCATCATAATGCCCAGATACCACTCTCCACCCATGGATCATACACAAGCATGCTTGGTTCTTACTCTCCAACTCCCTTCCTTTCTTACTTTGTCTCTGTCTGTCTATCTTACTCCCTCTCTGGTGGATGTGAAAAAGTACACCTGCTTTGCTTAGGCAGCAGCTTGTGTTTTGTAAGTGATGCTCATGATCAGCTGATGGCCTGTGCACGAATTTCAGTACCCCACTAGCTGATTGCATGTGGAACAGCTGTGATATCTTTCCTATAGCCAATTGCATGGAAACACACTCCTGTAACTAAACACTTCATGTGGGTGTTGACCCTTTTCCTTCACTGTGAGCAGGACTCCATGTGGGTGTTTGACAAACAGCATCACAGAGGGTAGTTGGATATACCTCTTACAACATACACTGTGGAGACAAGCCAACAAACAGGAGGGGGATGTTCCAGATATATGGACAGAATGTAAGTATTGCTCATCTACATTTGAAGTAATGTTGGTTTAATAGGGTTTCTGTGAATATCGCTGTTCAACATGATTTCATATCTGTCATGACAGTGTTATGTGGTTGGGGAAACTCTCACCTGTAGGGCTATCTGCAGACTGGCCAGTGTTTGAAGTCTTACATGTGTTGTGTTACTCACACATTTCCTATCTTTAGAAATGCAGTAGCATACTCTGAGGATTGCAGTCAGTACATGGTGACAGCCATGTGAGTTACTGACTTCACATCCCTCAGAAGACATATGTCAAAACAAACCCTGTTACACCAGTAAATGTATGGGTTTATCACAGCAACATGTCAATATTGGCTCTGTGTTTGTGCCTCCAGCCACAACTCTGTCAACCTTTGTACATATGTCATGCAGTAAGAGGTGCATATGTTCAATACATCATTATTTACTAACATCATACCTGATAACAAGCCAGTGAGATATCATACTGCTAGATATGTTATGTACAGTAGGCCTTATATTTGAGGATAACACCTGGACATTCTGTTGTAGTGTGTACAGTGGTGAGGTCTGTGTACTTATGGTGATTGTCAACAGAGTGTGTATTGTGAATATGTACTGCGGCCTGTGTACAGACTGTGGTAGATGTCATTGTTCTTGGTCCTGTTCTATGTGATGTTGCATGCTGCTCCAGTGTATGGTACCCTGTCAGTGTACATGTTTGTAGGGCCAGACCGACACATGTCCCATACCACAGTCAGGCATTGGCATACACTGTGTATTGGCCCAGTATATGTAGGGTTAGTGTGTGAGTGACACATATGAGGATTATGTTGTTCACTTAGTCCATATACTGTAAGCATGATTACCATATGTGACTGTATTCATACTGGTTGTGGGTATGCACTTTCACACAGGTATCTGTTACTCTCTGTTGTTACATGCCTGTAGAGCCTGCTATATTTGCAGGTACATGTGTATACCCCCATAAGAAATGTAGGCCAATGTTGTGGCAGTCTGCCTGTAGTTTGCACAGTGCTTTGTGACATGCCTAGCAGCAGCTCAGTGTATTTACCCAGTGTGATGTTATATCCAAATATTTGTCAGATGTACTGTTGCCGGGCCACCATAACTGTTGTGTATTAATGACAAAGCAGTGGGATACTGTACAGATGTATGTCACTAACTAGTGGGTAGTATGTGGGCTTGTGACCACTGCTCCTCTGGTTATTATGTGTCAGGACAGACAGTAGTGTGTGAATGCATAAACTGTGTGAGCTTATCTATTCCAGTATTTTCATGATATCTCCATTTACATGGCTGTAAACATCCACTTTGACAGGCTTTGTCTGCACATCTTGCACTAAGGGGTTCTGTATATACCTCTGGACTGACTAGAGTGTGTCAGACTGTCCACATTTATTGGTCATATTTCTGATGTATTCTACAGGATCATTACTGTGATTTGTGTGGTAATGTACTATGATGATCTTATGATGTCTGTCAGTAACTGATGGCGTACATGTCAATATCAGATGTGACTTTCCACACAACATTTCTGGTAAGACAACCCCTGTTACAGTAGCAAAAGTCTACATTTATACCTGCAATATTTACATGGCATCCCCTTGCACTAAGAGGTTGTGACTACTGGTGCTGAGGTATGACTCCACTATATGTTATAACAATTTGTTTTACATATATATATATATATATATATATATATACACACACACACACACGCACATATATATATATATATATATATATATATATATATATATATATATATATATATATATAAGTTTTTTCTTGATTGGTCCATTTTAATATGCTGCACTATGCTTAGCTCTGCACAAATCTGCATAGCACTACTTACACCAGCTAAGCAGAGCTGACAGCAGGTAAGCAATGCTTACACTAGCAAAGCATTGCTTAAATCTATTTTTTTTCATTCAATTTATAACTTATTTTTTACATTTCTATTTTACATATTCCCAAACCTACTGTGCTATACATGAGCCATATGATTGACATCTATCATTCAAATTCCTTAAAAGTTTATTAAATAATTTGGCAGAGGGGTGATTTGAACTGAGCATGTTCTACATGCCATACCATGGCAGTACCACTATGCTACATCAGCTTGATGATGTTTTCTATCACAGTAGCACGTATTTATAATTTTCAGGATTTTAGCCAGGCTAAGCATAGTGGTGCACCATGCAAACAAGCTGCATGGCACTTAAACTTTGGATTTATTTCATGAAAAAATATATATTATTACATTTGTTTATTTTGTATTCCTTTCCTTTTGCCCTACTTCTTCCATGCATGTAGGGCAAGAGTGCATACATTTGGGGTTGTGCACTTGAAGGCTGCTGCCTTCTAGGTGTTTGTGTTTTTTATTTTTTTTTTTCAGTGTCTACAGACACTGACATGTTAGCTATTTACATTTCAGTGTCTGTGGACACTCGTTTACTATATAATATTTGAGCCAGGCTCTAATATTATATAGATTGACACTCATCTGTGTCAGAAAGTGCTGTATGGCACTTTCAGAGAAAAGAGTGCGTGTTTCAGGTGCAGGCACTGCTGACATATGCCCCCTGTGTTCACTCCTGGTTTGTGTCCATTTAATTTAGATAATAGCATGCCTTCATATATGCAAGGCGTACTGCTATCTTAAATGGACACGAACCACTCCATGCAAGAATAGACTTATTGTTGCACAGAGCTTCATGAATCCAGGGAAGTATGTCTGTTGCAGTGTTCTTCTGTGATTTAACCCTTTTGTGTCTAGAAAGATGTAACATTCCTAAACTAATAACCTTTAAACTTAAATGAACATTTCTGGAACACAGTTTTTTAGACTGATTTACCCAATTTTTAATTTTAAACCAAACATTTACTGGTGTCTTTACTGTAGAAGTATTAGTTGACATGTTTACACCATGACCTTTATTGATATATTTAGACTTTTCTAATCTATCTTAGCTAAAAATTTCATAATATGATTGAATTTTTACATAACTTTATGATTAAAGTATCCTGTCATCTGCAGCTTTTTAAACTGTTTCTTGCTTTTTTGCTGTGTGACGTCACTTTGGAAACCTGAAAGTTTGTGTAGATGGTGAAGAATATTGCTGTTAACTGGATAATGCCTTTCTATGTTCTGAAGGAACACTGCTGAAGTTTTTAGATTTTCTGAAGTACTGCTGCTCTGTCAATGTTCTTTGAGTTTTTTGAAGTAGGGTTTTGAATAAACCATGGTGGTCTGCATACAGCTGCAATTACTGTATGTGGAGGGTGCGTTATCTGCTGTGGCTGTTTTCTGTATAAAGTTTACATCTGGAATATGAGTGGCATTTTACAGAAAGGTCTCCTTTGTAAGGAGTAACTATAATGTCATAAGCAGTGGCCTTATTCTGTAAAGAGGTCACAGTCTCCCATCTGGAAAGACACTGGTGTGCTGCTGAAAAGTTTGTTATAAAGCTTCTGCTGTAGTTACTGATAGACTGGAAAAAGTGTCACTGTAAATTGTTAATAAAAAATAAAAAAATATATGCTGCAATAATAAAAACTTGAAGTTAAGCTGGATGCTGCACTTGAAAGTGTACTTAAAAGGGTTACTTACTACATCCATGTCTGATCACAGGTCTCTAGAGTAGCTGTTGTGTTTTGAGAATTATTTTTCTTCCCAGTCAGGTCTGTTTGGGTGTCATTGTAAGATATCAGAGTTTTGTTACCACGGCTTGCTTAATAATAGTTTGTTGTCGTGAGTAACATATAATATAATAGCAGTAGATATAAATGCCACAGCAGCACATTCAAATTGTGTATAGCATCATAATATATCCAATAAATGAAAGCACAAAGGTAATTCAATAATGATATCTGATGTTTAATGATATCTGTACTAACTTTTCTATGTTAAGCATAGATATTATATTACTTCAGTCCAGTAGCCTTCCACTGGGAGATGTATGCTCTCCCCTTACCTTGGTTCTCAGGTCTTGACTTGCAGGTGGCTGACAGTGCCTAGTTGTATATTTTTTAAATAGCATTCCATTGCAAGTACACATTCCTTTCCCTTGAAAAATAAACATTCTCTAGCTTTCCCTTGAAAACTGTTATTTCTGCACATCTTATGCTGAGTGAGCAAGATTATCTTTTCCCTTCTAGTGAACTGTCTTTCCCTGAAACTATATGCATAAATGAAAACTCAAATCTGACTCTATATTTTCAGGCCTATTCTAACATCATTAAAAAGACAAGAATTTAAGGAATGGGTAGTAAAAATTATCTGGGAGAGAAAGATAGAAAATACTTCAGAAGTTATAGCTATATAGTTGGATAAAATGAAAGTGGAGTTTAAAAACATAGTAGAAATAAAAGAGAACAAGAGATCTTTTTAAGAAGTAATAAGAATTATTTAGTGAGGCTCTCAAAAGTTAAAGTATTACAACATAAGGGAAATCCCACAGAACAAGAAGAGATGCAAATGCAGAGTGCTAAAGAGAAAATAAATATGTGTGAGTTTAGAAAGATTGTTATTTTTTGATAATAACTTCAGAGCACAAAAACGTGTGGCACAGCAACTTAGGCAACATAAAGTAGAAAGGGTTGTTGCCAAACTTAGGGAGCCTATAACAAGAAAAATAACTAGAGATCTTGTAGAGGTGTTAAAGATATTTCAGAAATTCTATGAAAATGTATATAAAGCAGAGAAGTGGGGAAATCAAGAAAAAGCACAAATGGAAATATTTATGGAAGACTTAAATATGCCAAGGTTAACTGCGGTGGTGGTGCTGCGGTAGTGTTGTCGCCTCACAGTAAGATGTTGTCTTGTTCGATTCTCAGCTAGAGCATCTTCTGTGTGGAGACATGCGTGAATGGGCGCACCTTCGTTGAAGGTTATGCGTCAGGGCCGGCAACTCAGCACGTAAAAATCTACTGCCAATCAATAGCAGACTGGAGTTCTGCTGTGGCGACCCCTAACTGGGAAAAGCCAAAATACATAACAACAAGAGGCAGTTGAGGCTCAACAACTAACAGTTAAGATAGGAGGAAATGAGATAAAAATAGTAATTTATAACCAATGTGCAGGAAGGTCTCCAGGAATAGATGATATTCCAGTGAAAGTTTGGAAGCTAGGAGGGAAGAAAGTGATAGAGTTCTGGAAAGTTTTGTTTAACAATGTTTTAAAATAAGGGAAGGCACCAAAATCCTGTAAAAACTGTGGTGGGTGTAATACACAAATATTAATAGAACAATGATGATTCAGAGGGAAGCAGAATGTAAGAAAATACTGCTGTTACTGGTGGGTGTTGATGCAGAGAATGCATTCGACAGAGTAAGCTAGGATTTTATGAGTAGGACAATGGAAGCATTTGCATTTCCTGATACAATAATAAGGTTAATTAACAGGATATATGAGGGATCAGAGGCAAGAATAAAAGTGGGAGGGTTCCTCACTGATAAGTTGTGTCTGAACAGAGGAACCAGGAAGGAGTGTCCTTTTTCCATTTTATTTGTGTTAGATTTAGAACTACTGGATAGGAAAATAAGGGACTCAGAAATTCAAGGATATAATTGGTATGGTGGTCAAGAAAAGTTGGCATTTTATACCTTGTGAAACCAGAAAAGGACATCTTGGTGCTGTGGAACATTTTGATACAGTTCTGTGTTTTTTTTTTGGGGGGTAGTATAAAGTTAATGAAGATAAAGGAAAGTCTATAGCTATAAAATATGTGCTCACACATGAATTGGATCAGCAATACCAATATTTATGGGGACAATATAAATTAAGTACTTAGCAGTATGGATTAAAATGATTCTGTAATGGCAGGATATGTGGGAAGGCATTAAAAAGATAATACAAAAACTGAGAAACTGGAAGCGCTTGCCTATGGATACTGATAGCAAGATAGAAGCAGTAAAAATATTTTTAATCCTTTTAGTTTTATGGACAGGTCAGGCATATTTTTATCAACAAGAGAAGTTGTGGATAGTAATTAATAAAGAGTTGAAGGATTTTATTTAGGTAGGGGCGGGGTCAAGAGTAAGTTGATCCTCCCAATAGAACAAGGAAGTTTAAGATTACCTGATTTGAAGAGATATCTTAGACCTTCAGAGTCAAGGCTTTCACACATAACACAAGCAGAAAGCTACAATTCAATGTCAAAAGGGATGATGATGAAGAAGGGAGTAATTCAAGAAATAAGAAAATAATGAGATTTTGGATGCATATCCTTAAATATAATAACAACAGTCTTTATTATATTCATAAAGTAGCAGAAAGTATAGGAAGAACTAAGCCAATAAGGGAATAAAAAAAGGAGTTTCTGCAGATAGGGATGACTGCAATAAGGCATACAGACAATAGGGAGGGATGACTGCAATTAGGCATACAGAAAATAGGTAAGAGGAAGATGGAATTTACTGGAGAAGGCTGACAAAGTAATAATGGTATTGGAAACAAATAATTAGAAATGGAAAGGTAATAGAATGGGGATAGGCCAAAACATCATTTGGATTGTAGGCTAGTGATTGCCTTCCCTATCAGGGGTTGATAGAGTATAAACAAAGAGAAACAAATACGGGAATCTTAAATGAAAGACCTGCACTGATTGAGTTTTTAACTGAATCTAGAGCAGAAGCTTCTGTTAAAAAAGGAATCATTAGTAGAGTATATAAAATATTGCATGATAACTGTAGGAATAAATCACAAGCTGTCATAAAAAATTGCGAAGACAGATTAGATATGCAATTCATTAAGAAACAATGGGAGGATATAGGCATGGCTCCCAAATTTACAATAAAATCTAGAAGATTTAGGCTTTTCACCTAGAATTATTTGCATCAGTTCTTTTATATCCCAAGCAGACAACAAAGAACTTTTCCTCAGGTAGATGGCAAATATTGTAGGTGTAATGGAGAAGAAAGAGGTACCTTGGAGCATATGTTCTGTGAGGGGTCTATGTTCAGTTATCAGATAAGAAATCCATTGAATATCTGTTCATCGAACTTAAAAACATTGAATGTTCACTTCAGCAAATGTTCAGTCATCAAATATTTTATCCAGGGAATGGAGATGGAAGGCAGCATTAGGAAATTTGCCCTTTTCCCCACTGTAGTGTGATCTCAGAGTTGATCTATATAAGTAGTGGGGTTGTGGGGGTGCAGCCCCCCAGCTGGTTTGATTTGATATACTGTGGTGTGTATTTTGATATGCATGTTGGTCCACTGTCTCTTTTCCCTTGGTAAAATATTTGATGGTTGAACATTCACTGAAGTGAACATTTGATGTTTTAAGTTCAATGAAAAGAGGTTCGATGTATTTCTTTTTCAGTGACTGAACATAGACCCGTTCTGGGAGTGTAATGACCTGGCAGGATTTAAAAATTCCCTACAGAATACTCTGCTGGGAATACTGGGTGAGCAAATGAATGTAACTAAGGAAATGTTTTGTTTGAGCTGGAATACAAGCTCTGACTTGCATAGATATGGTAAGGCCTTGTTAAGTTCAATTCTGGTGGTGCCAATAAAAAGCAATTATCAGAAAATGGAAATCAAAATGTAACCCAGCTATACTTGAAGTAATGAATACTATACCTGAGATAAAAGAAAATGAAGTAGAATCTAGGAAAAGGGTAGGAGTAAACTGCATAGAGAAAATGTACATTGTGAAAACAATGCATGCATAAAAATATTTTGGAGGAGGAATGTGGTTCAAAAGAAGGCAGGAAATGAACAATTTATGTAATGGTGCTTTGATTATATGATATATATATATATATATATATATATATATATATATATATATATATATATATATATAATACATGTGATATATATTGTTTATAAATGTGAGCTTGTTGATATGGTTTTTACTTTTATATAAATGTAATTTTACCTATGTCACAAGTAATAATTCAATAAAAGTGTTTAAGAATGACCTTAAATGTTAAACTTGAAAGGTAATGAGTTATTTAAAAAATGCCTTAAATTGCAAGTATCTTAAATGTCTACCCTGAATCACAGTAGGTTAAGGTCAAATGTGCCATACACAATATTTCATAAAGATAAGGTAGATGAAGGCGCATGTGATCTTGAGGATAGGCTGTCATGAGAGTTGGATGGTGACTTGCTATGATGTCATGACCTACTTGATGCAGGTGATCCTACAAACAATATCACAGTGCTGCAGGAACAGGACCTCAGATGAAAGGTTTTGCTAAGTGTAGATAAACACTGACATGGCCTGCATGAAATCTGTCATGGCTGTTCCCGTCTAGTATTTCTAATACATTCTTGAAAAGCACTTGCAGTGTTGAGTGGTATGCTCCTAAGTGATTGGACATTATCACATCTTCTACTCCTTCCAAAATTGATTGCTGTTTGACTCTGGTAAGCCTTCACTAATGTTTGAATGGAGGCAGCCAGAGATGCTTCATGTGCTACAATCAATATGGTTATATCATTATCCCTACTCTCTGCCATTTACATGTAGTGCTGGAAATCCAATGTGTCATGGCACACTTGCTGTTGGCCAGCCAGTGCATTATGTGTTTCTTGAGGTACTGTTACATATGCCTGTGCCTGGCACCCTTTTGTAAAGCTATCACTGTTGACACTTACCTCTGAATTTCTGCCATCATCCAGAAGGACTTCTTGGTTTGGAGATCTTTGTGTAAAGGTGCATGGGTTTTCTCACTGTACATGTAGTGTAGTGCCACCCTCTACTTGACTTTGTGATCCAGTGTCACTTCCTGCAGAGCTGCTAACATGTTCTGGGGTGTGATATTTTGCAATTAAACTTGTTGACCATGTGCTAATTTTCCCAGGCTGTCTCATAAACATAACTATGTTATCATTATCATTATCAGCAGTTATTCTGCTGCTGATGTCATCCAATGTTTTTGGCATGGTGGAACTATTTGTTTCAGCTGTTGACCCTGTAAAGAGATAATTTAATACAGTACTAATCAAATACTGGAATACACTACTGTATGCTGTGTAAGGAGGTGTGGAGGACACTTACCATGCACATTGTGCTTATTGTCATTATGTGCAGAAGTGGAGGATTGACCTGCTAATAGTAACTGTCATGTGCTACATGTAATTATTATATTTCAGCATTCAGTTCTCCATATAAATATATTACTGCTGTTAAACCAGCCTTCCTTAGCAGATGTCTGTTGATGTTCCAGACATGAGTAACCCCCAGTGCACTCACTCTCTCTGGTTATGCCAGTGCCATCTTCATCTGTTTTGCAATCACTCCCTTGAACAGAGAGGAGGTATTCCTCATCGAATGTTAAAGGGATAAGATATCCCCTAGTATACCTACAGGCAATTGCATTCTGCTTTGCCTTTGCTGTGGCACATCCTACCACATCATTAAGACAGTGCAAGAAGAAGGCCATTCTGTGGTTCCTTACACCAATAGCATTTATTCTATATTCACTTGGTTCCAGGCCTTTGATTTCTCAGCTTGTTTGGGTCCCCCTTTTCCAACATGGCATTTGCCATTTGTCCCAAGAGCTGCCATGAGGATGCAGTTCTCCTTTTGGCTAAAATTGTCCTTTTGCTGTCTGGATTCATGCAGCTGCATCACTTATTTGTCTAAAACAACCTGCCAAAGTGATATACTGAAAGTTTTGATCAATGAAAGCATGCCTGCTTCCATCACAAATAAATCAAAGATCTGAATACAAAAACATACACGGTGATACAACACCCATATTCATATATACATATAACAGGTCCCAATCCACCAATTTAAAGTTGTGTTGTAATAACCTGTACATCATCATCATCAACAAATTCATAGTTGTATTTCAAATACTTGCCATTACACTGTCATCTTATGCCATTGCTAAGAGACATGTATCCTTCCCCTATCATTTTTCTGTATTTATGTTTTCATTTTTTATTCAAAAGTGGCACTCGGAAATCCTGCAGTACACCAGACAACAATTACTGGAAAATATGCAGTTTTACCCTGTGCAGCATAATCACTAAGTTCCACCAAAAGGAGTTCACAAAATATCCTTCTGCATTGCCATTATGACTACATCAATATACATTTCCAATTCTGCTGTCATGAATTTCCATTTATAAATGAAACTCATTTAATCAATAGTGAAATGAGTTATCCACATCTGACCACCAGATCAATAAAGAACATAATTCTCCAAATAAACACTGTAATCTAATATTAACATAAAATGCTTGTTAAGAATTTCTAACATTTTTACTTTTTACTGGTTATTCCTTACTTGAGAAGATTGCAACTTCCAAAATAATTTTCCTCCTATCTTGAGTGAGCATAATTTAATATGGTGGTCATAAACATATATAAATAAATCCAGGGTCATTTACATGTTGCAGGTGTTTTATGCTTGTTAGGCATTTTTATGCTTATCTCTATAAATCACAGTAATACAGAAGCATATAAGTCAATAAAACCACATAACCAGGTCTTGGGTAGCTCTGAACATCCTTTGGAAATGGCAGATTCTGCTTAATCCTAGTAGTAGTCTGTGTGGATGTTTGAATAACCCTAGCAATTCTCTAATTTCTCTATGAGTAAAAACAGGAAAATGGAGTCAGATTCAGTTGGGTTTGCATAATCATGAAACATAATCCATGCCTGTCCTGCATACTCTGGCATACCACATCACCACAAATTGCTCAACAGTAAATATATGTTCATGATGAAAAACACAGGAATATTTATTTGTACAGAAAAGAAAAAAAGCAGGAAAAAAGGTGGATTTCTACTGATGTGATACTGAAAAATGTATGTGTAAGAATTGATTGATGTATGACATTCAGGTTTTACATAACTTAATTTTATTCAGCATGAAAATGAAATTGAATGTATTCCATTAAAGAACTCTATTTGATAAAACAATTTTGTAAAATCAAACTTGCTAATAGGCCATCACTAATACCACTACTTGTTAACTGGGTTTGGTTAAGGTGAATCTATACCTTTGAACCACAGCTATGCATTACATTCTTCATTCTGAAGCTGGCACTTTGAGAGATGGCAGCAACTTTGAAGGCACAAAGCTGAGCTTCAAGCTGGTCTGAAAAACAAACCAAAATTATGCACTGCTTTCTTAGGGATTCTTACCTATAGAAAACTGAGCTCTGTGTATAAGGGTCAAACTGGAAAAAATTGACATCCCTGACCATACCTCTCAACTGTATAGATTTTTGCAGAATGTCCAGATTTTGTTTCATATTTTTGGTCTGTTTTTTTATACAATTGCAGTTTTCTAGCAAATTAAGGCCAAGTCATTAAAGACTGAAGTTAGAAAATAATGACAGACATTTGAGTTTCAGACTTCATACCCTTCAGAAAATTCAAGCAAATGGAAAACTGGTTATTTAATCAACTTTCTAAGTCTGTAAGAGCAATATTTAAAAATTGTACCTATTTTTGGGCCATTGTCCCATTTTTATTTATGGTTTTGTCCAGATTTCTTGCTCTAACAGGTTGAGAGGTATGTTCCTGACAGGGATTATTCACCTTGGATCCAAGTGCCAACACAGGTATGATGACCTACAGAAGCATAGGCCTGACAAGCTGGCTGAGTGGGTATACCAGGTGGCAATGAAAATGCCAGATTTTTAAAGTATTTTTCTTTTTTTTAAAGTCTTGTCTAAAATAGTTTTAAAAGACATACTATAGAAATATTACATAACTGCAGGTAAATGAAAGAAAATATGTATATGTAAGTACAGATATGTATCTAAATGTAATCCAAAGGTATGATTAAGTATAACCATAACTGTAAACAGAAGTACAGATGTATATAAATATGACATGTTTATGTCATGACATGCTTTTGTGTATAAATGTATATGTGGGAGACTTTATTGCAGACCAATTGGCATAATAGTTAAGGTCTTCACCCTCTAAACCTCCTAAACACAAGGTTTGAGCCGGACCTCCAGCTAATATTTGTTTGGAGTTTGCTATATTTTTCTGTTTCTCTGTGTCGTTATTCCCTCATCAAAAAAACAAACAAACAAACAAAAAAACATGCTGAGTGTTTCCATCTCAAACTAACCAACAAATGGAGCTGTGGGCAGCAGCACAAACTTTACATGGTGCCATATAGGGGAACAGTTATATAAACCAGCTGTTATCGGCATCTTCTGTGGTGCACATTATCCTCAGGATAATAAGAACACAGATAACAGACTATAACAGGTCTAGTCACTCAATGATGGAAAAATAGGGCTCTAGGTGATCCAGTAGTGTTAATTAATGTCACCAAATAGACATGGGTATTAACGGTGATAAGGGGGTTGAGAACCTCTCCTACTTCAACCTATGCCAGTGACCCATGCTAATTGTGGGAGTGGTGTATGTGCACTTACTGGCCCGCCATAAAGCCCAATAGTCCTGGGTCAATAAGTCATTCAGTTTCCAGTTGTCCAGCTTGTGTTACCTGTGATAGCTCTGTTGAGCAAAACCTGAATGTAAAACCAATCACCCTGCCAAACACACAGCTTGGAAATTTAGGACATGATGTTAAGGAGGAAGCTGGACATCTTATGTGTCCAGGAGATAAGATGGAAGGGCAGTGCAACAAAGCCACTTGGCTTGGGATCTAGAGTCTAATACTCAGGAGGAAGACATGCTAGAAATGGTATTGGAATTGTGGTGAAAGAGAGGCTTCAGAAGACAGTGAGGGATGTCATCAGAATTAGTGACAGACTCATGCCAATCAGACTAATGATTGGGCAGTACTTATTATTAAATAGCAGTTGTAGAACCTACTAGATAAAGCAGGACAACACAAAGTGGTGATAATAATGGAGACTTGAATGCACATATTGTGGATGACAGAACAGGATATGAGGACTGCGTGGGTCCACATGGTGAGGTAACAGGAATAAAGAAGGAGACACCATTCTAGACTTCTGTCTGACAAATGGTTTGATAGTACTCAACACATGGTTCAGAAAGAGAGACAGTCGCAATATCACATACAAAAGTGGATGATATGCAATTCAGGTAGACTTCCTCCTGGTAAGGAATGGACACTGGGATAAACTCAACAACTGCAAAGTCAGCCCCTGTGAAACAGTCAGCCCACAACATAAGCCAGTGGTTGCCATAATCCGATGCAAGCAAAGGTCAGATACAGCTGTAAGGTCAACAGAATCTAGGCTGAAGACCTGAAAGCTGACTGGAGAGAAAGCACAACAGTTCAAGGAATTATTCAGGGCTCTAGCACCTCAAGAAGAAGAGGAAATAGGTAAAGTTGAAGAAGAATGAGGTTGCAAGGCAAAGACAGAAAGATAAGGAAGATAGTCAGGCACCCTTCATAAGGGATGCCAGCAACAACCTGCTCACCAGTCCACAGGAGATCAAAGGCAAATGGAAGGAGTATTTCCAGCAGTTTCTGAATGAAGAAAACCTTGCGTAAGCTGTACTTCCCCAAATACAGCCTATGATGACAGAAGCGGATGAGCCTACCACAGAAGAAATAAGAACAGCACCAATAAAAATGAAGTCAGGGAAAGCAGCATGCTCAGATGAGGTCACAGCAGATATGATATAGATGCTGGATGAGATAGGTGAGAAATGGCTTCTGAGGGCACTTAGTACTTTGGAGAGAAATCTGTATCCCAGATGACAGCAAAATAAGCATACTAATACCAGTGTTCAAGAAAAAGGGGGCATTCACAACTGTAGACAGTACAGGGGTATCAAACTCCTCTCAAACTGCATGAATGTTCTTGAGACAGTGATTGATAAATGAATACATAAAGTAGTAGAATGTAAGATGAGAAATGAGCACTTTGAATTCAGATCAGCATGCAGCACCACTGAACCTATGTTTGCAGTGAGACATATAGTTGTGAAGAAGCTGGAAATGAGGAAACAGCCCAACTGGGCATTCTTAGACTTTGAAAAAGCAGATGATAAGGTCCAAAGAAAGCTGATTTAGGCAGTCCTGCAATTGTTCCAAGTCCCAGAAACATTGGTAAAATTACAGCAAGCTATGGACAAGGCAGTGACTCAAGTACAGATAGTGTTCAATCTCAAAGACGGGTTCCTAGTGGGACTGGGTGTACACCATAGTTTAGCTCTCAGTCCACTGCTGTTCATACTGGTGATGGACTACATTAGCAAACAGGTAAGAGGGGACAGATGAACAGAGTTGTCTGCAGATGATGTGGTATTACAAGCAGAATCCGAGCAAGAACTTCAGCAAAAGATAGAGGAATGGAATGCAAAACTGAAGGAATGTGGGATGAAACTGGGTACAGATAAAACAGCTGTAATAGCAGCAAATGATGGAGTTCAGAAGAAGTTGAGAATTGAGATAGAAGGCAAATAGTGGACCAGGCTACCAGCTTCAAGTATGAAGGTGGGGTGGTTGAGAAGAAGAAAAGTCTGAATAAGGAGGTCAAAGCTAGAATTAGAGCTTTTGCAGCCAACTGGCACAGAGTATCAGGTGTAGTATATGACAGAAGAATGCCAAAGAAGCTGAAAAGTGATGTGTACAATACAGTGGTATGACCAGTACTACTGTATGGTACAGAAACCTAGGCAGTAAAGGCAGAGCAGTTGAGGAACTAAAGGTGATTGAAATGAAGTGCCTGAGATGGGTGGTAGGGTACACACTGTGGGACAAAGAAATGAAGATGCAAGTGTAGAAGCAAAAGTAGTTCTAATTGCACAAATGATCAAAGAAAACAGATGACAGTAGTTTGGGGACTTGTGCAGAAAAGCAGAAGAAAATCTGGTGAAGAAGATTTGGGACAGACAGGAAGAAGGCAATAGGAAATAAGGGCATCCAGTAAAGAGGTAGATGGATTGTGTGACAGAAGATCTGTGACAGTCAGGCATGAGTATCATAAAAAACAAGACTGTGTCACTGAATAGACAGACATGGCGACTGTTGAAATGACACTCTGACCAGATGTAGAAAATGGGAAAATGGGGCTGATGATGAAGATGATGTGTGAGAAAGGAAAGTAAATATACATATATATCTCTGTAAAGGACAGATGTAAATCTGCATGAGTATACTTACAAATATTTGTGTGCGTGTGTGTGTGTGTGCGTGTGTGTGTGTGTGTGTGTGTGTGTGTGTGTGTGTGTGTGTGTGTGTGTGTGTGTGTGTGTGTGTGTGTGTGTGTGTGTGTGTGTGTGTGAATTTATACACAGAAAAAAAACATATTTCCATTGATGCATAATTTGCTATACTGTACTTATTAGTTTAGTAATTATCTATACTATGGTCAGACAATTGTTAGGCACAAAAGATTTGGTTGGTGTAGATCACAAAAATTAATAAGATAATTGTATAAGATAGCCATTTCTTGCAAAATATTAACTGCACATACCAGATGGCTGAACTTAGTTAGCCACCACACCCTAGTCAGAGTGGATGTAAAAGTAGGGATTAAGGTATCATATAAATGGACAGCACAAAGAAAACTGATAAATGCACTGTTTCATTAATTCTGTATGCATTTCTACTTAATTCCCTTTTAAGCTTACATTTATTAAGCAACAAATTATAAAAACACATTGCCATGAAATATTTCTGGTGTATCCATTATGTAAAAGTAAATATGTCTGGTTTAATACAAACTGAACAGGGAGGATGTCATAACTTTTTTTCATGTGAATGTACAATGTCTGTCTCTGTGAGGGAAAGGTAAAAGTTTGTTACTTGGATATTGCTTAAAACTAAAAAGAGGGTATGTAGGGCATAGTGGAAACCAAAACGAAAAATGAATTTTGAAAAAGGTTGCATAAAGATTTCACTCCCAAATAGACAAGCTCTAAAAGGCCATAAAAATGTAAGAACTGGATGGAAGTCATGCAGTATTTTTAGTTTAACTTGCATTGAAGAAGAAATGCTGATTAGCAAATATGGAGTATTTACAATGAAAGTAAGAAATTATTTGCATTGCTGTTTTCCTGCTTAGTAAATGAAAACATATAGTAAAAATCAATATAAATGTGTATACATGTAAGCATATATTTTAAGCAAGTGCAAGTATATTAAGTGCCTTGCTTAATAGTAAACATAATCATGTCAGAAATATTCACCCAGATTCAGTAAACTTCCATGCAGGAATAGCTTATTCCTGCATGGAAGTGACCATTTAGGAGCAGCATGGCAGCGCGCCATGCATAGTAATGAAGGCACACTGCCTCAGCTCCTAAACAGACACAGAGCATGGACAAGTGCAGGGGGTGTTTCTGAGAGCAAAGCTCTCACAATATACATGACCCCACAGTCAAGAACTGCCGTTTGGCACTTACAGTGAGTGAGACCACTCAGAAGGGGTTGCATACCCCCAACAGCAGAGATCAATGCAAGAATGTCCAGATATGTGGCACATACATCTGGCCTGTCCCTCATTTACCCTGCCAAACCACTGGGATGATCTCATCTGAAATAATGGCAAACATACAAGTGTCAGACATCAAAACCATCAGAAAATGTACATAAAAACAAATCCTGTTACCCTAGTAACACCCCCAAGTTTATAAGAGCAATATTTAAAATATAATAATATAAAAAGCTTTTTTTATCAAACAGATTAAATTTAAAAGTAGGTGGCAGGTTTGCCCATTGCTTAGCTATGCATACTGTAGCTTAAATGGCACAAGAAGATAAATATTAAGATACATGCAAATGAAGCAGTACTGCAATAGTGTAGCGGTCAGAGCATTCACCTTACGAGTAGTCATTGCCCATTTGATTCTCACTCTAGTAAATTCCATTTTCCATGTCAAATCACTTTAAGAACAATATTTTTTGTTGTATAACCTACTAAATAACATATATTTGTGAACTGAAGTACTGCATTAAGTGCAGATGTGAGGTGTCATTGTAGTAATGTTGTAAAATCCACAGATAAACACAAGTGCCCTATGCAGTATATGTACACATGAATCAGGGATACAAATCAAATGTATAATGTGTAATGAATGATAAATCCATAGTGTGTCCAAATCCACCACGTTCCCAAGAACCATGTTACATTTCTATCTAAATTAGTGTGAGGCTATGCGGGAGTAAGCACTGTTAAGCAGTAGTAAGCAGAAGTAAGAATATTTAAGCAGCAGTAAGCATGTATAAGCCTGTTTGCATGGGGTAAGCAATGCGCACACAGGTTAAGCAATATTGCAGCCAACCCTTTGTAAGCATATTTAACCAGCAATTAGCATTGCTTACCATCACACAAACCCACGCAAACCCACTTACAATTGCTTAAAAGTGCCTTAATCACTCTGTATCCAACAGCCGCTGTTCTGCCCAGCAACAAAATAAACAGCCTTTGTAGATCTTGAACCCAGAACCCTGTACACTATAGTCGCATTAGTTAACCAGTAAGCCATCACAGCAGTACATAAGATTGAGGTATCACCAGACAGATCCTCACTATAGGAAAATCAAACTTAACATGTGAAAGGAATCTATATACAGTTTTATGTTGTATAACCTACTACGTAACATAAATATGTGAACTGGAGTACTGCATTAAGTCCAGATGTGAGGTGTCATTGTAATAAAGTGTTGAAATCCCCTTATAAACACAAGGATCCCATACAGTGTATGTACACATGAATCATGGATACCAAACACACATACAACATGTAATGAATAATATATCAATGCCAAACAGCAAATAGTGTGCAAATTAACAGTTAAGCAATGCTAAGCATTGCACAGCCCTGCTTACTAGGTGTAAGCAATGTGTAGGCCAGCTGAATCAGGTTGCCTATTGGTACACCCCTTTAAGCAATGCCAACCTCAGGTAAGTAGGTTTGCCCATATCTTAGCATTTTCAAAACCATCCAATCACAGCAAAGTGTGGGAAAGCAGCCCTAGTTAAACCCCACAGGCAGGAATACATCTCTCCTGTAGGCACTATGGCCAGTGTGGGAGAAGGAGTGCTCTTCCAGGTGCAGCGCTGGGGCATCCAGGAGTCCAAAGTCATGGCAGGACTCCTTGTTAAAGACCATGACCAGAGACTGCTGCAGGGTCAGTACCAAAGTTCCCAATATATAGCAGAAGCCTGGGACCATCTTGCCTGTGACCTCACCAGTGCCACTGGCATACCTCGAACTGGTGAGCAGGTCAGGCATCACTATGCCGACCTGAAGTGGAGAAAGAGGGAGCTCTTGGATCAGTGGATCCAAGAAGCTAGGTGGACAGGTGATGGCCCAGCCATGTATAAGTATCAGTCTACTACCTGTTTAATAATTGCCAGCTCATGTATATTATGGAAAGGTATGGCTAAATATTCTTCTTATGTCTTTGACACCGGCAGATGAGCAGGCTGTGAACTGGGAAGCCCATGCCTGTAGATTGCAGAGGTTGCGTCACGAGGCAGGTTAGTAATACTCTTGCATGCATTGTCATTAGAAATAAATCTAAAAGTAGTAGAAAGTTAATTGCCAGTATAAAGCCTGTATTGTGTATGGCATGTACTGAATACACCAGCCAATATGGCAGGAAGAGTCTCATATAGGTTGTATGTAAATAAAAGGTTAACAGCCTGACAATAAAGGTCTAACTGATAGACTGCTTATGTTTACTCTGGTATCATATGGTAATGTAGTGTTGCAATCTCTTAATAGTACTGTTGTATTAAGCACTGTTACCCACACTGTGCTACATAAAATGTGTAGGATTGTCTGTATATGACTACTGTAATCACAAGAGGTTATAATGTACAACTGAGAGAGACTTAGACAGAAAACAGTGAAAAGCTAGACAACATAATCCAAATAGCACACTCAACTGTGGTGTGGAGTGTTGTATTTTTAGCACACACAGTCATGGTTCGTATCCTGGGAATGGTAGTAAGCTGTATGCAGAATCATACCCCACAACTGTACAGATATTGTCAGAAAGTCCAGCTAGGGGGCGGAGCCTGAATGGCTAACTGAAAGCAGCAGTATTTTAGAGCTCCATATAACTAGTTAAATAAGAGGAACAAAATATTCCGTTTTTTTTCTTCAAAGTATAAAATCTTATAGATAAAGGGCTAATTTACATAATTAGAAACTTTGGTGAAGTTTTACAAATAATTTCCTGTCAAAAAGCTTGGACATATATTCACTTGTTAAAATGAGCAACTCAAAGAATTCTCATCAGGATGCTGCCTTAAAGAAGAAACTATAACACATGGCATCTACCCTGCAGGAGTTGCCTTTGAAGATGGATGATTTCAGATAACCTAGAAAATCTTAAAACAAGCAGTCAAAAACAGGCTGACACCCTCAAGGAAATCTTACAACACCAGACAAGGATAACAGTAATAGAGGTTTCTCTAAATGACTTAGAAAGCAGACTTAAGGAAGTGGAAACACAGGAAAAACTGCTTCTTAAACAAAACACTTGGTTGGTTAATAAAGTAGATGACTTGGAAAATAGGGAGAGGAGAAATAACATCAGGATTTTCGGATTACCTGAAAACACAGAAGGTGAGGATATTATTTCTTTTTTATCAAGCTGGATCCCTGACTTTTTAAATTTAAAAGAAGGACTTTCCTTTGGCATTGAAAGGGCACACAGAACTCTTGGGAAACCTGCCACTAACTCAAACTCTCCTCCGAGGTCAATAATTATCAACTTTCTTTCATACTTGGTCAAGGCACCTCTAAAATATAAACAGAGCCTGATAAGATTTGATAACGACTATTCATCTAGAATAATGGAACAAAGGAAAAAGGTGTGGCCAATGATAAAGTTTCTGAAACAAAATAACATATAGGCGCAACTTGCATATCCAGCTAAGGTAAGACTACTGTATGCCAACGAGATAGGGACTTCCTCTTTACTTATTAAAACTAATAATGTGATTACTTTACCAGAAGATATGGATTGGATGTCACCTTCTCTCAAGAGAACAAAAGAAACAAGTGTCTGGACAGATGTCAAAAAGAAGAAGCAAAAGACTGATACTGTTACAGCCAAATCTCTCAAAGCATCTACTATGATATGAATTGTTTTAACATTACTTTAAAGGACCAGTTTTACTGCTTGGAATTTTAAAACAAAGGTAACTAATTACTGGAATCTTTATATTTTTTGAAAATAGATGACACATGAGAGTTGTCACATTACCTCAGGTATGTAAAACAGGGTACTTTTCTTTCACAGAAGGAGGATTATATAGCACATAAAATATTTATACTGTAAATCAACATACATAGTATATGTGTATTTTCTCTTAATTTTCTCTTTTCTTTCTCTCTTCTTTCTTTTCTCATTATTTATTTTAACTGCATCTTGTCTCCCTTTCTAAATTCTCTCCTATTTACTATACTAATATAGTCTGCATATATATTTAATAACTCACTATCTATACATAGATAAATAACAGTCTAAAATAATCTAGTTTTAAGGTTGACTAATTGGAATAGTGAACTTAATTAATGATTACAATATTTATTAGATTAATGATAGTCACTGTTATGCTTATTGGAATTGGGGACATGTTCTTGATTAACTCTGAAATGTTCCATTCATGTACATATGTCCTTTGTATTATTTCCTTTTAGTATTAACAAATACACAAAAAAAGAGGGAAAATGTACTGTTGGTTAAGAGAAGTGAAGCCTCCTTCACATTCTATTTGCATTGCCATAGCAACAGTAAACAATTGCTACAGTTTCTAAGGACACTGTGAACCTGCAAAGTGCATTTAGCCTCACAGATAACACATAATAAGAAAAAAGTAATGTTGTTTAGTTATTAAAATGAAAAACAACCTAAGCAATGTAAAATAAATACATACTAGGGCTATTTGTAAATATTTAATGATTTATCCTCATAGGATTACATATTCCTGGAAACACAACTGAAATGTTCCCAAACCACATGTGCACTTAAATGTACCTGCTTGATTAAAAAGTATTACTCAGTTTAACATGCTGATTTCACAAGCTGTCTGCACTGTAAAAGTTTCATTTTATATATTACTTGAAATTGTCAGCCTCTAGAGCATATGAAAAGATGCATATTACTTTTTGCAACATGTTATCTTTGCAGTTACCTCATACTCTGTACAAACTCACTTGGTAACTGATAGCTATTCATTTAAAATATCAGTTTAAATATTAAATGTGCCCTTGAAATGCTATTGACATTTTGACAAACTATAATCTGAACTGTAAAATGAATGACTTGAAAGAAGTGAAATAATGCATAGATTTCAAAGACAGCTCTTGACACTACAGTAAAAGTAAACATATATATTCACAAGGAAGTACTGAAATGTTTTAGTCTTCCAGTTAAAATAGCTTACTGTCAACATTTTGCGATATCAGAAAGTTTGAAGAGCTAGGACATTACTATTCTTTGTCTTTATAATGATTATTAGACAGATGTTAGACTCTGCTTAGTTTAATGAATTGTGACATATGTTTATGAGGAAAAGTGAACTCAGTTACTCACATTGGACTACACATTCCTGGAAACTCAACGGAAATGTTTCCAAATTACTTGTGAATTTAAATGAAACTGCCTGATTAATAAGCATAACAGCTATATATATATATATATATATATATATATATATATATATATATGCTACATTATATATGTCACTTGCATATGACAGGCTCTATAGCACAAGAAAAAATACATATTATGTTTGTAACATGCTATATTTGCACTAACCATGCATTCTAAACTAACTCAATTGGCAACTGACAAGTTATTTATTTGAAACATCAGTCTAAATAGTAATTGTGCCCTTGAAATGTTGTTGCCGTTTTGACAAAACAAAACCTAAATTGAAAAAGGAATGATTTGAAGAAGTGAAGTATTGTGCAGATTTCAAAGACAGCTATTGACACTACAATATAAGTAGAAATGTATACATGCAAGGAAAAATTGAAATGCTTTATACTTTTAGTTAAAATAGCTTATTGTTAACTTTTTGCTTTATCAGAAAATATAAAGAGCTAGGAAATTATTTCTAATTTGTCTTTATAATGTTTACTAAAGTGATGTTAGTCACTGACTTGTTTAATGAATTGCTAGTCATGTACAAGACGGAGTACTGAATGTTATTTCTGTTTACCTATGTTTGCTGAATTTCTTTGATTAGTACGGATTTAAAACAAGGGAAAGAAAGGGAAGGGAAATATCTGTTTTTGGTCAAGGGAGGAAAGGCTTAAGAGTATTCTAACTGCCTTGTGAACCTTCTAAAATGCTCTAAATACTATTTGGTTAATACTTACCTAAGGTAAGTCTTGATTACCATATAGGTACCCTCACATTCATTCTAGACCTGATGTGATTACCCATTCTGGAAGCAGGAGGTGCCCTATGCAGGATGGGAATTGTCAGGGTGATCATAGTTCATTCTTAGACTCTGCTTTGTAAATCTATAAATATGTAAAAGCACTGCACACTAGAATGTAGGGTGCCTCTACTCAGAGTCAGGATACCACTGATAAGCCATGCCTTTTCATAAGTGTAAGTTGAAGTTGGTAAGCTGAAGATTGGGAAAGTAAAGGAAAACAGCACACCTACAGCAAATTCATCTCTCAATGGTAATCACTCATTGTGTCCTGTAGAGTTGTTTTAGTCAAATTATTTTAGTAATAATCTATTTGTTGTTGGCTTATTTAGTGTATGCTCCTCTGTTGCATTTAATTTATCCAAAATGACATGTCTGACATATTTGGGATCTCGTAAGGATAACAATACTGGATATTTTCTAAGTCAACTTAATAATTGTTTACACTACTAACATTCCATCCTGATATATAAAATACTATAGAACAATAATAAAATTATATAGAATTTCATATCTCTTTTAAAAAAATTCTCCATATAATAATTTAACATATGGAGCTCAGTTGATATTGTTGGTTAAAGATATGAGTGATAATCCAGTAGATCTATCTTTATCTATTCGATTAGGAATGACTTTCATTTTATGTTTAATGGGAAATTCATATTTACTTGTATTTAATACTTTAGAATTAATGTTTTATAGAAGTACTTTTTTAAAGCCTGACCAGAATTTTACCCTACTTTTATTTAAAGAAGAAAGAAAATTAAATTACACTCCCAAGTTTACACACATAAAAATAACATTCAATGTTATCAGAGAATATGGTATAACTACTATAATCAAAATAAGAAAAAGAAGCAAAATGTTTCTTCCAACAATAACTTGAAATGGATTTAACATTCTTATCATTAAATACTAATGGCTTAAATAATGCAAATAAAAGATCAAACTTACTAAAATATTTAAATCTAAATAAGGCACTAGTAGTATTTCTCCAGGAAACGCATTTTAAGACTAATGATAGCTTTATTTGGAACCCTAAGGACTATACAGTTTTAGCTCAATCCTCCTATAGAACAAAGACAAAAGGAATATCAATTCTCTGGAACAACATAATCACTCCAAAAGTTATTTATAAATATCAAGACAAAGAAGGTCTACTAGCATTTGTTAGAATTAAATTTAATAACAGAATATGGACCTTAGCTAATCTATATTGGTTCCCAGGAACTGGAGCAGGAACGGTTAAAAAACACCTATATTTTATTTCCAACGATTCTAAAGGAAATCTTATACTGGGAGGAGAGTTTAATTGTACCTTAGAAGCTTCAAAAACCACCAAGAAGTCTTTTCGCATAGCAACTATTTCAAAATAATTAAAAAGATGGATTGATTAATTTCATTTAATAGACACTTTTAAAGTAAAAGATGATAAATCCTTATTATTTTCCCATAAAGACCATAGATTTGGAACACAAACCAGAATAGACAAATTATTCGTAGTTCAACAAGATTTACAAACAAAAATCCTCATCTTCTTAATAGTTCCATGCACCTTCTCAGATCATGATTCTCTGATAATGAAGCTCCAAATAGAGTTTCAACCTTTAATCCTCTCAACTAGAATTCCATCATATATCATGAAAATTAAAGAATTTAGACCCTGGATGTTGTCAGAACTACAATTATTTCTTGAAATTAATAATACAACAGAAATCAGTAGAGTCATGGTTTGGGACTCATTAAAAGCATATTTATTTAGTAAGACCCTTAGCTGGTACAGAAACAAAATCAGAGAGTGGGAATCTGAATCATTAGACTTGCAAACCAGACTCTTGACAGCAAAATCTAAAAAAAAAATCAGAATTATCCAGAAGTAAAAAAAATAGAGGAATTAAATAAAAATTAAATGAAATTCTGACACACAAAACTTGTCTAGCCTTGGAAAAATTAAAAATAAACTCATTAGCCACCTCCCCCAGATATCTACATAACTTATCTACAAGAATTAAAATACAGTCTAAAGCAAACAACATTAGTAGTATATATTATGAAAAGAAAGGGGGAAAAGTTTCAGATATAGGAGACATCCTTGAAGCATTTTGGTTCCATTATATGGAACACTTCAAAAAAGAAGATTAAGATGCCACCCAAATAAACTTAGATACAAACCTTATCAATATAAAACAAATTCCCAAAAACTTAAAACTAGACCTACAAAACCCCATATCCTACAAAGAAATTGTTGACAAGATAAAAGAAAGTAAATCTAACAAAGCTCCAGGGATAGATGGTATAATTATGGAAATTTACAAACTCTTCCCTTCAACAGTAATCTCCCTTTTTCATAAAACTTTGCTAGAAGTCCAGTTAGAAGCAAAAATACCACCCTCATGGAAATATTCTCTCATAACACTAATTCTAAAAGATAATAGACCATCAGACCTTTGCACCTCATACAGATCTATATCATTACTAAATACTGATTACAAAATATCCATGTCAATCCTAGCTAACAGAATGAAAATCCCACTTTCAAAGACAATTAATAATGATCAAATTGGATTTTTATATAACAGGCACACACATGATAATATTAAAAGGATTCTTACTCTTATAGATTATGTGAATAAAGAAGATAGAGAAACACTTGCAATCGGATTAGACATAGAAAAAGCCTTTGATTCCCTCAACTGGGAATATCTATTTAAAACTTTAGCATTATTTGAATTTCCTCCACCCTTCATCTTATTACTAAAAACATATATATTAATAACATAGCCTGCATTAAAATAGGTCCTTTCACCTCATAATCTATCCATATAACAAAAGGTACTAAACAAGGATGCCCCTTTTCTCTTATTTTATTTGCTTTGGCTATAGAAATACTTGCAGAAATAATACACAATAATCCAAGAATAAAAGGAATAGAAGTCTATGACCAGTACATAGCTAAAATAATGCTTTTTGCTGTTGATATTTTATTAACCCTATCAAATTCCAGAGAGTCATTAGGAGAGCTAAAAGAAGTAATGGAGAAATGTTATAAGATTTCAGGTCTACACTTTAATAGATCAAAATCAAAATTTATATTTTCAAATAAGAACAAAGAACTACAAGTTACAGATAAATCCATCATAGGAAAACAAGAACTTGCGCTACATTATTTAGGAATAGTGTTATGCAAAAATATAAATGAAACAATATTAATAAATTATAAAAACATTATTGAAACAGTAAAATATATATAGAAAAGTGGAACAAAATTATATTAACTTTTTAAGACAGATTGCAATTAATAAAAATGGTCTTATTGCCAAAAATACTATATGTAGCATTAGCAATGCAGTTAATTCCTGAAAGATACATTCTTAAAGAAATAAACTCATGTTTAATAACATTTTTATGGTATCCCAAAAAGAATAGAGTAGCTCTAACTTATCACATTAGACTCTGGAAACAAGGAAGATTGAACTTTCCAGAAATAGAAACATATATAAAAGCATATGTGCTTAAAACTACAATAGACTGGATAAACCCAAATTATTCTGCCAGCTGGAAAGAATTAACAACGGCTGTATTAACAAATGAATTTAATCTGTTAAAAATGTTTTAATAGTAGACAAATCAAACAAACCATGGTACATACTATGCATAAGTATACACTATAATATAACAAAACCTTCTAAAACAACACCGATTAATCATTACATCAATTCCTTTAGGAAGCTTATCAATGCAAACATAGATCTAAAACTTTGGTTTGACCTTTTAACCCCATTTACCATCACTAAGAACTTTCCTCACAAAATATAATGAAACAATAACCTCCTGGGAACAAAATGGATTCTTATGCTGCTTTCAATGTGTAAATAAATTAAATGTTTTAGATATACGTATGATAAAAACTGCTTACAATATTCCAACACAGGACTTGTTAACCTTACAAAGTATTCTAATGTACACTCAAGATTTATGCAGATTAATTAATAATTTATCATTTAAAGATATTCCAAATCTAATAAGTTTTCTGTGTGAATTTATATATAATAGTTGTGAAAAGAAAAATTCCATTTCATATCTATATAAAGAGTTAATAACATGCCGCAGTGGTACGGTGGTAGCGTTGTTACCTCACAGCAAGAGGTTCTCCTGTTCGATTCTCGGCTTGGCTTGGGAGTGCCTTCTGTGTGGAGTCTGCATGTCCTCCCCGCTGTTGGGTAGTGTTCAAAAGACATGCGTGTGTAAATGGGCGTGCCTTCGTTGAAGGTTGGGCTTCGAGCTGGCACCTTGGCATTTCGTAAAAATCTACTGCCAATCATTAGCGGACTGGAGTTCCGCTGTGGCGACCTCTTACCAGGAAAAAGCCGAAAGACAAACAACAAACATAAAGAGTTAAAAACATATAAAACAATTCCCAAACCATCATACTGGCAGTTCTTAACAAAAGGTCAATCATTGCAGTTAACAGAAGAAATTAAAACTAACATCTTATTATTATCAGTTAATTACACCTCTAACACACAGTACTGGGAATATTTAATTGGAAATACTTACATAGAGCATTTTTAACACCAGGTAGAATTAAAAAGATCAGTACCACTACAAATGTTTTTTTTTGCTGGAGGTGTGAAAAGTCAAATAAAGCAGACTGGATTCATATTTTTTATGAATGTAATAAAATTAAATCATATTGGAATTAAATCAATCATTTTTTACAAGCTTTATTTATTGAATCCTTTACCTTAACTAAAGTAAATAAAGGTCCCTACCTGAATAAGACAAATATGTATTTGTTATGGACAATACTTGCTATATCTAGGAAATGCGTAACCAGAAGGTGGAATTTAAATACACCCCTGACCTTGGAAGAATTCTACACTTTACTGAAGATAACTGCATCAATGGAAATAAAAATCAAAGAACTATGAATCTATCCCAGGCCATTGGTAAATAATCCTTGGAAGAAAGTTATACCTTTGTTGGACACTCTGCAATAATCAATATTGTATTTGTGATAACTGATCTGTTAATTCTATATTGAATAACATACAGTGTATATAATTGAAAGTCAGGCTATTGTAAATATTGTATATACTTGTTTAAAATTATATTTAACAATATTATGTAAATGTTATTTTAATTGAAAATAAAAAAATATCTGAGGGAAAAAAAAGAAAGTCCAGCTAATTGGTGTAAGTCCCCTGCCCATCACCTTGTCCCCCTGGCAAATCAGTGGGATGATCCCAAAAGTTTAGGCAGCAAATAATAACATACAGCTGATTGTCAGACATCATAACTGTCAGGAATATATCCATAAGAACAAACCTGTCACTCTAGCAACTCACCAAAGTGTTATGAGAGTAATAAGCAAAGTATGTCCCAACTCCACCCCCATGTTGTGAAGGGGTCTATATTAGAACATCAAAGTTGCAGAACTTCGAATATTCTAATATCAACGCCTAATAAGCGAAAGCTGAAAATAGCGAAGTTTTAGATAACCAAATTTTTTCCTAGGGAAACAATTCGGTTGTCCATTCCTGTTGCTTCACTATTTTCAGCTCTGCGATGGAAAGTTATGGTCGGGTTCAGGTAAGTGTGTGATTGTGTGGACATGAGGGTTAGGGTGGGATAGGTGAGTTAGGGTTAGGGCGCGGGTCAGGTAAGTGTGCAAATGTGTGGACGTGAGGGTTAGGGTGGGATAGGTGAGTTAGGGTTAGGTCGTGGGTGAGGTGTGTGTGCGATAGTGATGGACCTTAAGGTTAGGGTTTGGGTTAAGGTAAGTGGTTAGATAGTGGTGTATGTACAGTTTAGCGTAGGTTTAGATGTAAGATTTTAGGTGTATGTGTGTGGATTGCTGTTTGTTTGGTGTGTTTGTGTTGTGTCTATTTGTTTTGGAACAGCAATTTTTTTCCCTAGGAAAAAATTTGATGTTCTAAATTTTCGGTCTTATCGGTTTTCGGTTATTAGGTGTCGATATTAGAACATTCGAAGTTCTGAAACTTCAATGTTCTGATATATACCCGTTGTGAAGCTATGACCAGAGTGTGTGCAGTAGAAGGGTGAGACGTATGTGCATCATAATAATAATGTGGAATCTGGTAATATGTGTGACAACATTCAGGTAGTGTTAAACATTCCCCCCACAGGTCTGTCAGATATGAAAACTGTGTCTAGAAATAAATGACTGGAATCTTGGACTGGTACTGTTTAGTCTAGTATTGTATGATAGTGTTAGTGTTGCAGTATCTCTGACTAATAAGGTATTACTCATCACTGTCATCCACACAATACTACATAATAAAACTGTCTAGGAAACCTTGTATAACAGTATTGGAATTACAAGGTCAGATTGTAAAACCATGGGAGACTTATAGAAAGAATTCAGAGAAATGATACACAGCAAATATCTATATAGCACACCCAACTGTGATGTACACTGTGTTATTTTAGCACACACAACCATGGTTCGAATCCTGGGAGTGGTAGTAAGCTGTATGAGAATCATACCCGTCGACTGTACAGATCTGTCCAGAATGTCCAGAGAATTGGATGATATCTGCTGGCTGTTACCCTGTCCCCCTGGCATATCAGCGTGCTAATCTCTGACATGTAGACAGCATTTAATGTCATATAACTGACTGTCAGGGCTGCAAATATTTGAAAAATGTTTATGAAAACAAACCTGTCATTGGACAACTCACCAAAGGTTTATGAGGGCAATAGTCAAAATATGTTCTGGTTTCACCTGCAAGTTGTCAAGACATGCCCAGAGTGTGTGCAATAAGAGATGAAGAGGTATGTGCATAACATCAACCTGGAATCTGGGAATATGCATAGAAACAGTCAGGTAGTGTGAACAAATAATACCTCCACAGGTATACCAGGTAAGAGGTGTATATTTCAGATAAAACTCAGTTCATGTATATAGTTGTCTACATCCATACCACTGTCCAAACTAAGGCCATATGGTAGTGTACTAATATGTGTAAGGTACAGATCACAGCACTGACTAGGAAAGTAATGAGAACTATAGGAATATACTAGTTGTTAATTGATATCTTTCATTTCCCCCACCATATCTGCAACAATAAACTAAATACACAACTCAGTCGGTATGTGACTATTAAATCTACTGTTGGGACATATGTCCTATTGTTTGATAAATATTGAAATTTCTTCTATGCATGTGCCATGTTGAAATACTCCACATTGGTGGCATGCTGCCATCAATGTACATTCATGCTGTTGTAATGGCCACTGTGGTTCCATATATGCATGTGTTCTGTTTGCTATGTAACTGTTCCAAATCTGGTGTTTTGGGTTATGGGAATATCTATGCATGCTTTTATACCTAATCCTGGAATGTGTTAACTATTACTAACCCACATATGTTGTAAAATTGAAACACCATAGCACGTTTGGGAATGCTGGTCCCAGTGGACCCACATCTCCCACTTCATCAGGCCATGACATTGGGCACCAACACTTCTGGGGCCCTCCCTGGGACCTCCTCATCTGCTGGTCCTGCACCATCTTTGGGTGGAACCACCTCAGGGGATGGGGCTTGCCCCCCCTGGGAGTGGGTGCCGACAGGATACTGTCACTTGTCGTCAGGTCCGGGGTCTGGTGTGTAGCAAGCTCCACAGGTAGTTTGGAGATCTGCTATACCAGCTTGAGGGCCGCATGGTGTAACTGGAGGGTCAAGCCTGCCACTCCTACTCAGCCCCCAGCACAGCCACCTTTGGGGCCATTAAGGTGCAGTGGTGACTGCCCATGGGTGGGGACCTCAGTCCTACTGTTTCCACTAGGGGGCTCATGGGCTTCCGACTTCCAAACACCCCTCCCCATCCAAGGTGTTTACCCCCCACATGTGTCATATACCACCCCTGTAAGCTGCCTTGTCTGTCTTTCCTATTATCCTACCCAACCTACCTCCTCAAATATACCTACTATCCCTCCCCAACATCCCACTCTCACCTTAAAAAAAAAAAAGGGCAATCTGTTCGCAAAAAAAAATCTCGCCCCATACATAGCTGTCCATTTCGTACAGGTGTCACATGTAATCTGGTCTAATTGGCTTCTCAACATATTATTGTTATCCTCACCCCTCTCTCATGGGGTATGAGTGTCCAAATCTACCTCCAAATCAGTGTATATGTAAAGCTACTGCTGTAGAAGAAATGGGTAGCTATAGACCTTCCCTACACCCATCCTGCACATCCCTAGCTATTTTCCCTATTGTCTTCCCTTCTTTGTGTCCCTTTTTCACCACTTTCCTATCAACCCTTTTTCATTTCTTTTAAAGAAATTAGCACAGAGGTAAGCGGGAGTAAGCACTTTTAAGCAGCAGTAAGTGGGTTTAAGCTTGTTTGCATGGGGGTGAGCAATGCCTACACATGTTAAGCAATTTAGAAGCTGAGTATAAGAAACTGTAACCGGAAGTTAGCAGTGCTTACCTTCAGACAAACCGGCTAAATACCTCTTGTAAGTATTGATATCACCCCCTCCCCATAGCCAAACAGATCTGCCCTGCAACACAATATCAACTGTTGCAAGTCCCATACCCAAGACCCTACACAACATGGCCACAAGACATTAACAGTAATCCATCCCACCTGTATGATGTCAACATGGTATCGATAACATATCATGCAGTACAGTCTAGCTACCATAGGGAATGTACAATGTGGAAGCAATAAACATACCAAAGATACATACACACACACACACACACACACACACACACACATATATATATATATATATATATATATATATATATATATATATATATTTATACATCTATGTATTTATATATATATATATATATATATATATATATATATATATATATATATATATATATATATGTAATGCACACACAAAGATATGTATAGGAAGATACATATTTAGAGGGTGCACAGCATATTGAACAGCCAGTATTCCTACAGTTGCCACCTTTTCAATTGGACAGTGTATGATTCACTCATACAAAAGACAATTTTTGCCTGAAACATATACCCACAGAGAAGTCAAAGGATATGACACCACAAACAGGTTTGCATACATAAGAAATGTTTATTTGTGTTCTATTACAGTTGTATATGCCATGTCATATAGCTGTTAAGACTTTGAAATACATGCTAACTGAGTAATGCAACTCTCAAGCAGATCATTTTATACAATAATCTGAAAGCATAACATATGTTACTGTCCATGCCAAGGCGTTCAAGTAGTACAACAGTAAAGAAAAACTGTCCAGAGGATAATAATCAATCAACAGTAAGTAATGCAGATGTACAGTTCAGCAGCCTCAAATTACACTCTGTACTTAATTCATAGGGGGAAAAGAATTAAGTTGCCACAATGAGGATGTATCTGTTACATAGGTTCATAAGTTCATAGGTAGATACTAGGCTATCTGCCCTAGGGCATTTATAAGCCTAACCAGAGTGTATTTGGCTTCCGCCTCCCTATTAGATTAGCCTGTAAAGTAGGTCACAGAAGGTACCCTTTTAAGATTAGTTTACTGTTCCTCTGTCTAGCAGGGACACAGAAGAGATCCCAGGGGTGAATTTGCGATTTCCCATCCACGTGTCCAGATTTCACTTGAAAAGGGTCATCGAGGGGCTATGTCTAACATGAATTGGGATTCTATTCCAGAGTGAGGGGAGCCTCTGGGAAATTAATCTGTCCCTCCAGCAAGTCCTATTTATTTTTGTGCTGAGGTTTAGGTCCCTGGAGCGTATAGCTCTAAGGGACTTGGATTTTTTGAGGTGGAGCATGTCCATTAATTCTGGGTTTGACATGGCTTTGTACATCAGGCATATATCGCCTCTGAGTAGGCGGTAAGCAACTGAGTAGAGCTGGAGTTTCTTTAGTTGAGCTGCATAGGACATTTGTTTGTAGCCCATGATCTTCTTGGTGAGGTACTTCTGGGGTCTCTCCAGTTGCTGCAGGTGTCGAGTAAGGTACATCCCAAAAGGGGCATTGTATTCAATTATGGGCCTGATGAGTGATGTGTAGAAGGGCACAATGACCTCTCTTGATCTAGATGCGAACCCTTTCATGATCAGGTGGGCTATATAGAAGGTCTTTCTAACCACTTTGGCAACGTGATTATCAAAGGAGCGATTACTATCTACGTTGGTCCCCAAATCTCTAATTACTTCTTCCGTACTTAATGGAGTACCACCTATGTGGTAATTTAAGGGCACCTTGTTTTTCCCAAAGGGGATGACTATGCACTTTTTAGCATTTAGCTTGAGGCTGTGGCTCTGGCACCAAGCATCCGTCTCTGTGAGACCCTTTTGGAGGATGCTTACGTCAGCTGGAGATTCAATTATGGCCCCCAGTTTGCAGTCATCTGCAAATTTTGTCAGCCATAATCCCCCCGTGTTAGCCTGAACCTCAGAGAAGTATATACTGAACAAGAGAGGTCCCAGAACTGAGCCCTGTGGGACGCCACTTGTAACTGGTTTGGATTTGGACATGGCACTTGTGATTCTGACCATGTGGGTTCTATCTCTGAGCCAGTTTGCAACCCATCTTGTGATATAGGGGTTGAAATTTAAGCTGGTAAGCTTATTTATGATGCCTGAGTGGGGTATTGTGTCGAAGGCTTTTGCAAGGTCCAGGTAAGCTGTGAGGACTACCTTGCCCTCATCTATGGATTTGGTAACTGTTTCAAAGAAATCAACTAGGTTTAAGAGGAAAGATCTGCCCTTAACAAAGCTGAATTGGGTAGGGTCCAGTGTCTGGAGGCTCCCAATGTCTTTGTTTATGAGTTCCATGATAATATGCTCCATAGCTTTACAGACCAGACTAGTCAGGCTTATGGGGTGATAGTTTCCAGGGTCCGTTCTGGCATCACCTTTGTGGAGTGGGACCACTGTAGCTGTACGCCATTCTTTGGGTACATATCCTGTAGTAAGGCTAAGTTTGAACAGTGACTTAATGTGAGGGTGCAGTTCTTCTTGGAGATCATAAGACACCA
>NC_056739.1:1497705667-1497708167 GCF_019279795.1 Protopterus annectens
AACTGTAACTCTAAATCCGTTGTCTACCTGGCTAGTTGTGTAGCCTGCCTAGCATATTATGTTGGTAAGATGGACAGAAAACTAAGAGAGAGGATTTATGAGCACACATACCATTTTAGAAAAAAGTCACCTTCTAATGCATTGGCAAGGAATTGTGCTGAACACCCAACACACCACTTTCGCTTTAGAGTGATTTGTCAGGTTACTGGCAATCTAAAAGCGGGTCCTTATCATCTTATTTTGGAAAGACAGGAGTTGATCTGGCAACTGCGTCTCAACTCTTATATCCCCCCCAGGTTTGAATGAAGTCACTTCCATCGCCTGTATTCTGAAGTTAAAGAGCCTAATGTGCTAGACAATTCTTTTGTCTAACTAAGTTTTTTTAAACAGCTCTGTTTGTAGTTGAGTAAAAGAATGCAGGTTTTTCGCTTCATGTTTTAAATCTTTTTAAAAATATGTCTCATCTTACATCTATGCTTGCTTCACCCTTGGTGATTTGTGAAAGCATTACAGCTGAGTCGATCAACACTGGTTAAAGTTGAAATTGCAGTCTCTTATTTTATTTTATTTTATTTGGAGTGCAGTGTTCTTTTAGTCCACTTGGAGCGCTCTTGTAAATTATAACAATGTGTATATAAACATTTACATTTATATATATATATTTTTCATAGTTTTTTCATCACTTTTTATCACATATTTTAAGAGTTACGCTCTGTCTACCTAAATGCAGTGATTTAATGTGTCTTTATTTGTGTACAAAAGCAGCTAAACATTTTTGTCATTTTTGTTCTTTACAGGTTTTCACAGTTGCTGTTTTGTATTTGACTTGTTGCTGATGTCATGAGTCCAAGCTTAATTACTTACTTAATTACTTATGCAATACCATCGGTTAATGTTTTTTTAAACCACCATGTGGTCTGTATTTAAGTGAGCACTTGTGCTACTGTTGTAGGTCTGAAGAAGTCTTCTAAATTAAGACAAAAAGCGCTTAACCATTTATTTTTGTATCATACTGTTTAGTTGCAAAGTAATAAACCTGTTTTTACTTTTTTTTTCCCTTTTGGAGACTTTGTGTCCTTGAGCCTTCATTTATTTCCTGAGTTGCAGTTTGGACCTGTATGGTTGATGGTGACAGTGGTCACCATACAGTGGTACATGGGACATGTACCTGGGATACCATACCATGGTGTAATGACAGTATACCCAGCACCCACATCCACTGTGGATATTGTATGTACTGGAACCCATGATGACACTCTGACATACCCACCATCACACATTGACCAGGACTGCAATAAAACCCTTGTCCATCCCAAGAGTCCTACTACAGGGATATGCATCTAATGCACATGCTACAGGCATAGTAGGGTGATGCATTGTCATGCCTCTCCTATGGGCAGCAACATCACTATCCTTAATACTGTGTGGCAATGCATATTGTAATAGGAGTATTTGGCCTCGGAATGCTTTACCCTACATATATACACACATGCACATATACACACACTTGCCAGAACTCAGTGGGCATCCCATGCCTATCAACCCATTTGTACAACACTGTTGTGCTGGTACTGCAAGGCCCAGGTAGCCCTTAGGGAGAGGAGTGTAACAAGATACATGTAATGTCTGGTACAGCAGCAGCCACACTTAACTGTGGCAATGAGTGGTGCTGTGGGTGTGAAGGGCCTCAGGGTATTCCCAACTACAGTGGTACTATGCTAAGTATTAATACTAAGTGTAAAGCTTGTAACTTTATTGTTCAATAGTTTAGAAAAATAACAGTTTATTGTTTGAGACTAAAGATAGATTTTGTTGTAGTACTGAAGGCACTGTGTATGCCCTAAAATGTCCTTGCAACAAGTTCTATATTGGAGAAACAAAAAGAACATTTAAAATCAGGTTATTAGAACATGTTAGGGACATAGTTTACAAGAGGGAGGAAAGTGCAATAGCTGTGCCCTTTAGTAAATTTAATAATGGCAACATTAATGGTTTGAAAGGTACGGTTTTGTAGAAAATCTATACACATTGTGATGAAAATTAATTTAAAAATAAATTGCTTTTTAAAGAGTCCATAATATTTAAAAGTTTGGTACTTTGTCCCCTAAGGGGTTAAATAATGAAATTAATTAGAGTTTTTTTGTGTAAAATTTTATTGAAAGTTTGTTTGTGTCTTTTGGCTTTTCCCAGTTAGGGGTCGCCACAGCGGAACTCCAGTCTGCTAATGATTGGTAGTTAATTTTTACGTGCCAAGTTACGTGCCAAGTTACTAGCCCTGATGCACAACCTTCAACAAAGGTACGCCCATTCACGCATGTCTCCACGCAGAAGACGCTCTAGCTGAGAGTCGAACCGGACAGCGTCTTACTGTGAGGCGACAACACTACCACAGGAATTGTATAATTAATTGTATACTTGATAGGTGTTTATAGTTAGGCAACATTTTGTGAATGTTATACTCCTTGAAGGCTTGTGGAGCTGAGACATCAGAGTGTGTTTT
>NC_056739.1:1497713167-1497860667 GCF_019279795.1 Protopterus annectens
AGACAAAGTAAGACAGGGAGGGGGTGGGAGAGTAAAACCTAAGCATGTTTGTGTCACACACTTACCAGTACAGAGTTTCAAACCCCTGCCTGACAATATATTGCTATCATATGTCTATGCAGTTATTGCATGCACCACAGAGCTTACATGTTAGGGAGCTATCCAAAGGTATATTCAATGGTGAGTGACATCAGCAACAGTGATAAAGGCAGGATAAGGTAGGTGTAGTACACGTGCCTGTCCACAAGAACAGGTGTCAAGGTCGACACAGCCACACTCTCTCAGAGACTGACACACATTATCACAGTTGGCAGGGTCAGGATTAGACTTCCTAACTAGCTAGTTTGCCACAATACACTAATACGCATGTATCACATGTACCACAGGGGTTATCAGGATGATATATGAGCAAAGGGTATGTCAAGGTGTCTGACATCAGAAGGCATGCTTCAGTAGGCCAATAGGAAGTGTAGTGAGTGTGAATAGTGTCCACATCATTATACGCCACACACACACACACACACACACACACACACACACACACACACACACACACACACACACACACACACACACACACACCCAGGTATGCCAGTACTGACATGCATGGGCGCATTGCTTCACAGGTGTGTAGTGGTTGACTGTGCCAGAAGGCTGTACAAGGCTAGGTAGAAGGTATAACTTGGCATCAGACCACATGACAATGGTCTGCAGTGTGGCTCAGGGGTGTAATGTCTGGATTGGCCCACACAGCCGGGTAGTGTATTCATCATTCAGTCATCTGGGTTACTATTGTGGGTGGCCAGTGCTGTGCAATGCTTGTTATGTATGTTTTCTATATTCCATAACATGGACGGTGTCTGGGATGTGCACACATCCCACATGCATGTTCTGTGACATGTGGAAGTGTACCTGGGGTGTCTGGGGCATGTTGTGTAGACAGATTGCTATCATCAGATGTGCCATTCCTGACCTCATGTGGTGAGAACTGGCAATGGACACCAGGTTGACCCTGCACCTACATTGATTGCATGATACAGGTATTCCCTGACATCAGTGGCATATGCGCATGCAGGGCATGTGTATAAGGCATGATATGTCCTTAGTGGGTTGCATTTTCTGGCTCTACAGTTGTTGCAGGCATCCAGTGGGGAACATAGCGAAGGAGCACTGTATGCAATGATTTGCCTATTTTAGGGATGGGACAGGGTGCCATATCCTCTGTAGTCCACTGCACTCACACCATGGTTACTATTTGTGGGCAATATGCAGGGAACTACCAACATAGTGGGTGTTGCCTATCCAAGTGCATTTGTTTATGAGACATGGGTGGAGAGTGTTCTCTGGTTAATACAAGGGTTGCCTATATTGTTCCCAAGCCATGATGTCAAATGTAGGGGTATGCATTGACTACCCCAGCCTCTCTTGACATCAGTTATCCTTGTAAGGTGGACATTGTGACATATTAATAGGCCCACCATGTAAGAAATTTGCAAAATCTGCTACACAATGAGTCCTGTTGTTACACACTTGCAGCTACCTCCACACAGGATACGTATGACAAACAAACACACACACACCAAGTCTCACAGTTGCCATGTCTGGGATTAGAACTCCTACCTAACTAGTATGTCACACTATAGCATTACACAGGTATAACATGAACCACAGAGCTTACTGGGCTATTTCTTCCCCAAAGGTGTATTTCAAAGTGAATGACAGCAGCCTTGCCAAGGTTGAACAATGTAAAGTGTAGGTCATAGTTTCATAGGTTCATAGGTTGGTACTAGGCTATCAAGCCCTAGGGCCTATACATGCCTAGCCATGACAATTCCATGACTATGTCTTCCCATGATATTTACTTCCCTGAACCCCTGTCTAGCAGGGCAACTGACATGATCCCTGGGGTCAATTTCCTATCTCTCATCCAATCGTCTAGGTTCCTTTTGAAGAGAGCCAAAGAAGCACTCTGCTTGACATGTATGGGCAGTGTATTCCAGAGTCTGGAGAGTCTCTGGGTCAGGAACACATCCCTCTGGCATGCATTGTTTATTGTGGTGACAAGATTTGGATCCCTGGAGCATGTGGCTGTAAGGGTTTGGAATTCTTTAAGTGTAGCATGTCCAACAGCTGTGGGTTTGACAAGGCATGGTATGCTACGTAGAGATTGCCTCTGAGAACATGATATGTGACAGAGTATAGCTGGATGATTTTCAGATGGTCAGCATAGAACATCAGGTTTATTCCTGTGATTATTTTAGTGAGGTATGTCTGCAGCCTTTCTAGTTGTTGCAGATGTCTTGTGAGGTACATAAGTAATGGGCCATTGTAGTCTGTACTGGGTCTACTGAGAGATGACTACAGTGGGACAATCGCCTCCTTTTTCCTGGATGTAAAGCCCTTAGTGATGAGGTGTGCCTTATAGGTGGATTTTCTGACTATTGTGGCGATGGGATTATCAAAGATGAGACCACTGCCCACCTGTGTCCCTAAGTCTCTTATCACACGTTAGGTGTTTAGTGTACTGCCACCTATGTGATACTTCACAGGTACATGTCCCTTCTCAAAGGGGATAACTATACATTTATTGGCACTGATCTTGAGCCCATGGCTCAGGTGCCAAGCATGTCTTTCTGTAAGGCCCTTCTGTAGAATATCCACATCATGTAGGGATTCAATATTGGCTCCCAGTGTGCAGTCATCTGCGACCTTTGTCTGCCAGAGTCCCTTACTGTTGGACTGTATTTCAGAGCAGTAGATGGCAAACAGGGGCGGAGCCAGAACTGAACCCTAAGGTACTCCAACTATTACTTGACTGGGGCTGGGGTTGGTGTCACCTACATTTGCAGTGTGGGTTCCGTCAGTACAGCAGTTGAGAGCCCATCAGGTGACATAGGGATTAATGGCCAGCTTGATACATTTATCTATGATTCCAGACTGGGGGATGGTGTAAAAAGGCTTTGGCGAGGTCCAGCTAGGCTGTGTGAACTACCTTACCCTCATCCACAGCTCTGGAGACTGATTCACAGTTGTCAATCAGGTTGAGGTGACATGATCTGCCCTTCAAAAACCCAACCTGGTTGGGGTCCAGTGTTTGCAGGCTGCCAATGTCTTTGTTTTAATTTCCATGATAATATATTCCATGGCCTTGCAGATCAGGCATGTCATACTGCTGGGGCTGTAGTTCCCAGGATCCAGGGTGGATCCCCCCTTGTGGACTGGGATAACTGTAGCTGTGCACCACACAGTGGGCACGAAGCCTGAGTTGTGGCTATGATTAGACATGGCACGTAGGTGAGGTGCCAGTTCATTTTGTAGTTCATGTAGTACACAGCCCGGGATGTTGACTGGTCCCATGGCTGCTGTTGTCTTAGCTCTGGACAGTATGGTTTTTACGTGGCTATTATTACCGGAATCTGACAATCTTTCAGTGTTGAGATGGGCCCTTTCGAGGGTGAGAGGGGGGGTGGAGTTGGCACTGGATCGATCTTCCAGGATATTGGCAATATCCTTGGGAGCAATATATTTAATACCATCCAGTTGTAGCTCAGAGAAGATCTGAGCATTGCCATTTAGATTCCTGACATAGCTATGGAATGGCTTGCAGTTGTCTTTGGCATCTTTGGCTACATTATGTTCCTAACTAACTTTGGTGGATGTTATGAGGGATCTCAGCTCAGCTTCTTACTGTGGCTGGTAAGGGAGTATTTTGCATCCTGGTAATTCCCCCATTTCTGCAACAGCTTCTTCCTTTTGTTGTACAGTATGTTTATGGGGGGGGCCACCACATTTTTTTTCTTTTTTGTCTGTGTCTTGTCTCTATATTGGATGGCCTATTCATGCGCAGTGTGGATGTGCTCATACAGTGCCTTCATAGGATCAGTAGGATTCGCCTTCAGTTTCCCATTTCATGTCTTCATGGACATCATGACATTAGTCACATCTGTAGCATGTAGATGTGGCTGGCTGTGTGTGTGTGTGTTATGGAGGTGGGGGAGGGGGGAGGGGATGTGATGTGGGATATAATGGCATGGGGCTCATGGGATGGCACCAATGGGATCCTGCTGGGACTATGGGTTACTTGATCCAGGGCATTGGGAATTATGACTTCCAAGAACCATTGGGCACACGTGTTGGTACACAAGTATTTGTCCCAGTTAATGGCAGAGTAGTGTAAGTCACCCAGTATTAGGGTGTTTGGTTGTATCATAATATTTCCCAGTATGTTTCAAAAGCTGTAGTGTGAATTTTGGGGCATGGAGGGGGATCTGTAGCAAGCTATACAATTTAGATTGCAGTCTGACCGAGTGTTAGTTGCACCAGGGGTATTTCAAACACATTCTGTTGGGCAAGTAGCCTGGTGGTGTGAATATGGTGAATATGGACACTCCTCCACCTTTATTGTTTTAGTCCTGGTTTGGTGGCCGACAGGTGAGGTGAGAGCTGTACCTGATATTGCAGGGGTGCTCTCTGGAGCCTTGGATCAGGTCTCTGTTACTGCACAGATATCAATGTTCTCCATTTTTAGATGTGCCTTGTGACTGTGAATGGCCACAAAAATATTGATCCCTACACACACACACACACACACACACACACACACACACACACACACACACACACAGTTTCATAGTTGCCATGTTTGGGAATAGAACTCCTTCCTAACTAATATATCACACTACAGCATTACATAGTGATAGGATGCATCACAGAGATTACTGGGCTACTTCTTCCCCAGAGGTGTATTTTAAAGTGAATAACATCAGCAGGCTTGCCAAAGTAGGGCAATGGAAGTCGTAGTGACTGTGAGTGGCCTCATAAGCATTGATCCCTACACAGATAAACATACACACAAAGTTCCACAGTTGCCATGTCTGGGAAAAGAATTCCTATCTAACTAGTACATTACACTACAGTATTACACAGTTATAGGACATACCACGGAGATTACTGGGCTACTCCTTCCTCAAAGGTGTATTTCAAAGTGAATGACATCAGCAGGTTTGCCAAAGTAGGGCAACGGACGTTGTAGTGACTGTGAATGGCCTCAAAAGCATTGATCCTTACACAGATAAATGCACACACACACACACACACACACACACACACACACACACACACACACACACACACACACACACACACACAGAAAACACAGCCCTACAGTTGCCATGTCTGGGAACAGAACTCCCACCTAACTAGTACATCCCACTATAGCATTATGCAGTTATAGGACACACCACAGAGATTACTGGGATACTCCTTCCCCAAAAGTGTATTTTAAAGTCAATGACATCAGCAGCCCTACCAAAGTAGGGCATTTATAATTGTAGTGAGTGTGTATGGCCTCAAAAGCATCAATCCCTACACAAACACACACACACACACACACACACACACACACACACACACACACACACACACACACACACACACACACACAGTTGCCATGTCTGGGATTAGAACTCTTACATAACTAGTATATCACATTACAGCATTATGCAGTTACAGTACCTGCCACAGAGCTTATAGGGCTACTTGTTCCCCAAAGGTGTATTTCAAGGTAAAGACATCAGCAGGCTTGCCATAGTAGGGCAATGGGGAGTGCAGTGTATGTGCATGGGCCATAAACCATTTATCTGGAAGCAGACGCACAGCACTCAGACACACAAAGGTTTATATTCCACAGGTATGTGTATACAACTGCTAGATGACTACTGACTTGTATAGTCATGTTAAACAGTTAGCACAGGCACCACAGACACTATCGTCCTGAAGGATACTAGAGGCAAATGTCTACAGTGATTGGCATTTGCACATCATGTGGTTTTAGCCAATTGGATGTGTGCTGGGTGGGTCAGGCCTCATGATGGGAGGCTCTTTGTCATTGTCTGTCACTCTCTTCCACACATCTATATATGTGAAATGTTGGCCTATTATAGTGTGCTGTCCTTGGATATATGTGTGTAGTCCTATCCAATGTGTGTGCAAAGCATGACTGGTGTATACTGAGGAGTGTGTGCACAAACATCTGTGACTGTCAGATATGTATAGTCCACTGTTGTTGCCAGACATGAGCTTCATAATGTGTGAGAATGCCCAATATGACCTTTCAGTATTTTGTTGTTAGACATGGGCTTCATTTCTTCTCTTAGTGTGGGAGCATGCCCAGTATGACCTTCTGTATTGAATGTGTGAATCTATTCCAGGTAGGTTGTACTCCAGTGCAGGCTTTTGTATTCTACACCTACAGCTAGCAACCTATTTTTGCAGGATATCCGTAGATCGATTGACAATATGGGGTCAAAATGGGCAAAGGATAGTGGGTTACTGTAGGTAATTGTGTCTGTGTTGCTTCTGCTACATGGTTTTAGTGTTAGCAGAGATATTCAGTCATATGTACTGTTTTACACTGTGATGTTTTATGTCATCAAGTACTGTTAGGTATACATATTTGCTTACAGTAATGTCCTTGCGAACACAGGGTGAATGCAGCTGTGTGCAGTATTGTGGTCTGCAGCCTACATATTCTTGCACAATCATGCCATTCTGGAGGGGAAACTGCAGACACTTGCTGCTGGGTCTGTGAAATGGTTCAGCACCTTGGTACAGTGGTGGCTGAGGATCCCATGATTGTACATCCATCGAAGTGACAGTATGGCCATATCCTGCTGTGGCCATACCTCACAGCTGTACATATTCACACAGGTTACCCAGAGGCAGGGGTCATAATTCTGGACATTACCCCTTCACATTGTGGTTTATGAGCAGGTTTGTAGCCACTCATTCCTGTGTTTGCAGGCAGGGATAGTATGTGCACATGGCTGAGTTTCGGACTTCACACACTCCATGCCGCCCATGCGCCTACCCCCCCTCTATTATTCTATCCTCTTCCAAACATTATGCAAACATTTTCTGATAAGTTCCCTATAGTTATCACCTCATCCCAGCAGTAATTCGGTGTTGGCCCACAGTTCACGCAGTAGGACATGGTGGACATGTTACTGGGATTTGTCCACATAGCCTTTCAGTTGGGTTCTCTGGACTGTGTTATGTTGCTATTTGGGAGTCCATGACATAACATACATTGGCAGTATGGGTGAGACACAGGCCTTTGGCAGAGGACTGTAGACCATTTGGTAGTGATGCAGGCCAGCAGTAGTAGGCTGTTGCATTGTGTCACTCTTACAGTTCCCGACTGAAAGACACTATATTCCCCTGGGGTGACAGGGTAGGTGTGCAAGGTGTTAATGGCAGTACTTTCTGTCATTATTGATCCAGTGGTGTGGATGCTGGCATGGTGTTGCTTACAGCTAGGGACACACCTGCATGGGACATCTGTTTTGCATGGTACATTCTTTAGTTATTGCCATACATAGGTAGGGGTCATATTGTACTCATTCCTAACAGTAGGCATAAGATCAGAGAGGTACCTGTGGGTAATGGTGGGGTGAGCTGGGTGTATGTGTGCTATGGACACTACTTGCATTTGACTCACAGATATGCATGGGGCATTTTACTTATGCTGGCTTGTGCAGGGACATCAACTGTTTCTCAGTACTTCATACCTGCGACCTTTGTGTTCTGCCAGTGTTTGGCCAGATGACATCGGTCTTCCCTACTACAAACCCAACTAATGTGCTGCTAACCTATATGTACAATTCCAAAGGTGTGTCCATTTGACGGTAACATATTATACATTGTCTGTCTGGGGTACTTCACCCTGCGTACGCTTTGTATGTCTGGGCCCACATTCATGCCATGTCCATCTTTCAGATGCTGACAGATATTACTTGCAAACATTTACTATGGTTTACTGCTGGAATGTGTTTTGCTGGGATGCATTGTTTTTGGCACTGCAGTTGTGAGAACTTGGTCCTGTCATCGGCAGTATTGGCCAGTGGCCACCAGGACAAACCTCACCATGCCTACATACTGACCACTCTCACACAATATACAACACACACAACCCTGCATATTGTACACATGCTACAATCTATCCTGCTACTTTGGCCAGCTCAGGTAATCTGTGCTCCACTGTTATTATACCTACACATACATGTTACTACATTTCTACATAGGATTGGGGCGGCACACCTGACACTTGTACACATTTGCTATGACTGTACTGGTATTTCAGGTACTCCATTTCATTCTGTATTCTGACCTAGCATGCTGACTAGGGGCATAAAGTATATTACAGGTCTTAGGTTTGATTGACCTACATTTCAGTTTCAGACTTCTTACCCTTCAGAACTAACATCCCAGTGCCTGACCTGTTGTAGTCTGTCTGTGTAGTTCTGTAGGGGGATGTTCTCAATAGCCATCAATCAGGGGCCTTAGCACAGACTTTGTTTGTGTTTGTCTACACCTGTCCTGCTGGCTGAGACTGTTGTTGGGTATGTGAGCCTCCCTGACTGGCATGTGTGTGTCCCATGGTCACACATGTGGCCCACCACATTTCCTGCAGTGAGTTTTGTAACTTTGTCTAGTACTGGCTACTATGGTGACACCAGTATTTGTTACAGATCTCATGCTGCCACTATAGGTGTCTACTATCTGCTGGCATACCATTCAGCCACCTGATTCCTTTGTATGCTCACATCCATACCATAGATACAAGTAACAACACATACTACTCCATTTTGGCAATTGAGAGGGAGAGTGACTTACCTTGTGGCTGTGCCAGTATTGAGGATGGTGCTGGAGGGCTGACTATGTCGGATGCACACAGTACACTCCCTATACATGGTTAAGCACAGGTAGTGTAATGTTTGGCATCCCTTTTACTGTATGTGCGAGTCAGAGAGAGAGGTGTCATTTCCTGGGTTCCTACAATATCAGTGTATGTGCTATGCGTTGCCTCTTTGCCACGACCTGGGCATACTAGGCATGCCTCCTTCTGCCTACTGGGGCAAGCTCAGGTTGTTCCTCCTCCGAGTCACTCTGTGCCTGTGCAGGCTTTGGCAATGGTAGAGAGTTGTGTGGCCCTGCCCCATGCTATTCCTGCTGCAGCTATTTACACAGGATCATATTGTGTAGCATGGCACATACGATAATTTGGGTACATGTAGCTGGTGAGTACTGCAAGCCTCCACCGGATGTGTCCAGGCACTGGAACCATCACTTGAGCATCCCAAACACATACTCTGTTATGATTCTGGTCTGTGCATATGCCTCATTTGGGAGTTCTTTAACTACTGATAATGAAATCTTACCACCTGGTTACAATATCCTAAGAGCAGACCGCAAAATCAAAAAGGGAGGGAGAGTTGCTATACTCTTTAAAAAAGGGTTACAAATCTCCATACTAGACTTCCATCTAACTCTTCATAATAATGTAGAAATTCTTGCCACCAAACGTCAACTCAACACTAGTAAATCAATAATCATCATCTTGCATCTACCTACCTCCTGGTAATAATACTTGTATCCTTGAAGACACCCTTGCTGGATTATCTTCATCTTTCCCTCAAGAGACTATAATTCTAGATGACTTTAATATTGATTGGAAAACCTGCACACATAATCAGCCAACTTCACATATTAACCTACATGGATTCACAAATGACCAACTTCCCAACCAGAATTAACAAACCCAATAATAAAGAGAGTATATTAGATTGGATACTCATAAACAATCACCAACAAATGTATAAGGCTGGAACCCTTCCTGCAGATGTAAGTGACCACTCACTCATTTTTATCATTAGGCATAAGACAACTACTCCTAACCCAACCACACTTAGAACAATTAGAACCAATAAAAACTTTAATCCTGACTATTTCCAAAGTGAACTTAGAGCATGTGATTGGACACCCATAAAACACCTCCCTCTTGACGATGCAGTGAATTACTTTAATTCAAAATTCTTAACAATCCTAGACTATCATGCACCTAAGCATACTATCAGAACTAAGTCTAAGCCAGCCCCATGGCTCACTAAGGAAACCAGACAGAAAATCCTACTTAGAAACAAATTCTGGGCTCTATGGAGATCTACTAAGCAACCCGCAGACCAACTTAAATTTAAACAAATGAGAAATGATACAAAAAAAGCCATTCTCTTGGACAAAAAAAAACTTTTACTGTCACCTCCAGCAAACAAACCAAAGGAATCCACAAAAATTCTGGGCCAGTATTAACAAACTTCTTCACCCTGGTCACTCCACTACACCACCCCCTACAGGAGCCAACCCCAAAAATCCCAAACAAACAGCAAACACCTTTAATACCTTCTTCACAGAGGCCATCCAATCACTGGCCAATCAAATAATAACTCAAGATTCTAGTCATCCAAATTCTGTAACAAATTCACTCCCTATATTCCACTGGCAACCAGTCCCAACTCACCTTATCTGTAATCTTCTACAAAAACTTAAACCATCAACCCCATCACCCGATAAACTACCAGCAGAATATCTCCAAAGAGCTGCCAAAGCTATAGCCTATCCAATATCAATCCTGATAAATAGAACCTTAAAAGAAGGAAATATTCCTGCCATCTGGAAAATCTCACACATCATCCCCCTATACAAAGGTGGCAATTCTAGCAAATACTCCAACTACTGCCCAATAGCATTACTGTCTCCTTTAGCTAAAATAATGGAAAGATGTATCCATAAACAATTACTAGATCACTTACTGCAAAACAATCTACTTGCAAATTGCCAACATGGCTTTAGACCATTTCATAGTACTACCACTGCTCTTCTATCCTTCTCTGATAGTATCAATCATAACAAAAATACAACATCCTCTCCTCAGCACTCTTTATTGACCTTTCCAAAGCTTTTGATATGGTCAACCACCATTTACATATAAATGTACTAAGATCTCTTTCCCTAGATTCACTGGTTATTCAATGGTTGCAATCATATCTTAACAACAGACAACAAGATGTGCTTTGGGACAATAACCTATCTTCACATCTCCCCGTTAAACTAGGAGTCCCTCAGGGTTCACTTCTTGGTCCCCTCCTATTCTCAATCTATATAAATGACCTTCACCTAGCAATTACTCAAGCTATCTGTATTCAATATGCAGATGATTCTACAATCATCTGCTCAGCTAAATCTTCATCTGAACTACTGTCCTTAACCCAGAAAATGTTTACTATAGTAGAAAACTGGTTTTACAACGATGCCTCCTCTTGAACCCCAAAAAGACAAAACTATTGCTCTTCACACCCACCTGCAAGTCCAGCCCAATTAACTTCTCAGTCCTATCCAATAACAGTACCATTATATCTCCAGACCTAACCACTAAACTTCTAGGTATAACAATAGATAACAACCTTACCTATGAAACTCACATTAACAATACTATAAAAACTGTAAACAGGAAACTGGGCTCCCTGTATAGGATAAAGCCATTCCTTACTCCACAAGCCAGAACTTCTATTGCCCATACCCATTTAATCTCCACACTCCTCTATGCTTCATCCATATACACAAATCTGACTAAAAACAACCTCAACAAACTGTCAAACTCTTATAATAACATAGCTAGATTTGTCACATCTTCCTCTTTCAGGACCCACCACTCTCATAATCTGAAACAACTAGGCTGGATTGAGCTACAAAACCAACTCAATTATAAACAACTCACCATTGCCCATAAAACCCTCTTCCAACCAACTAAAACTCCAATACTGTCAAACCTTTTTACCCCATATAAAAACCTTAATACCTTATGCTCATCTAAGAAATTACTAGTATCCACAAGTATATCCAACAATATTTCTGGTGACTCTCTGTTCTCTAATGCTGTTGGAAAATACTGGAACCAACTTCCAAATGAACTGACATCACTGTCGTCTTCATCACTATTTAAACAAAAATTGAAACTTTACCTTAAAACACACTGGTTATGCCCCTGTACAAACCCAGACTAATCACAAATGGCACTGCTGTCATCATCACTGATGGCATTGCTATCATCACTGCTGACCCAGTATTCATCAACCATTACTTTTACTTTCATGGACTAATCCATATCTGTTCCTTACTCTACTAACAAAAAAAAAAAAATATATATATATATATATATATATATATATATATATATATATATATATATATATTTCCTTGAGAATAGAGTTTCTAGCAAATTTATCTAATGTTCTGTAATAATTTTTGTATTCAACGATTGAAATGTTATGTAATAATCTGCAAATAATTTCTGTACATGCATTTATATATTAACCATTTTATGTTGATCTTTTTGTTAATCTTTTCAAGTGGAGCTTATCTCCCGGGCCTCTGCTGAAAATGGACATGCATCCAGTTAGACTAGCCCAGTCAACAAATGTAAAATAAAATAAATAAATAAATACATTTTTGTTCGGGTGTGTGTGCATTTCTGATGAGTGTCATCAGCCATGGCTCCAATGCATAACCAGCATCCCCCACTAGGTGGCTGTAAGGGATGTCCCCATTGGCAAATCTCTGTTACAGCTGCATCATTCATTATAATGCCCTGGACATCGCACATGACCTGGCAGTTGATGGAGGGGAAGCCCTTGCAGTTGATGTAGAGCCTACCCCACTCACTGGGTGGTGCTATGATGCATATGTGCATGCAGTCTATAGCACCCACTACCTCAGGGTATTCTTCTATTTGGTGAAAGAGACAGAAATTGCTGGTCAATGCCTCACAGCTGTTGTGGAAATATACATGCTCACAGGCATGTGCTGACATGGCATCCAGGAACTGGTGAAGTACCCTGGATGCTGATGCCTGTGAGATCCCCATGATATCCCAGTTGGCCTTTGGAAGGTACCTGTGGCTAGTATTCTTAGGCCTACACATACCTTGGTATCCACTGGGATGGGTTCCCCTCTGTTGGTTCTGTGTGTGAGGTGTGGCCGGCACAGCTCAACAATATGCTGTAGGAGGTCCCTGTCCACCCTATAGTGCTCCACTATCTCCAGCTCATGTAGACCCTGGTAGGATACCCTGTGTTTGTACACTCTTCTCTTTCTCCTCACTGTGGGTTGGTCATCAGCATTCTCATCCACACCACCCTCAGCCTCTTCCACATGTTGGTTTATGATAGCTGCTGCAGCCCCTATCATTTTGTTGCTTTTGTTTGGTAAAACTTCCCCACTTGTGTACACCGGTGGTGTAGAGTTTTGTGGGAAATACCAGAGCAAAAGGTGTTTTCATAGTTTATAGTGGTGTGCTGGGCTGGGCTGCTGCCTGTGTAATTGGCTGATTCTGATACATTTCACCTGCCAGCTATGCTAGTTCTCCTTGATTACCTTCCTGCTGCTGTTTTCCCTTCCTATTTAAGCCCAGGGGTGAGCCATGCAAACACAGTGTTCAGATGTGCATGGAGCTGCTATTTCCTTGTTTACTTTTTTTTCCCTTTAAAACATGGTGCTTGGTGCGCACACCCACTTAGGCAATGTAAAGAGTGCTTGGCAGCTTCAGACACACCCCCTTGTTTAGCTATGCTAAGCTAAGGGCAAACCCGAGCCACAAGGCTCCAATAAGCTTACAGTATATGCCTGACACACCTTTCTATGATGTCAGCTAGCTCTTAGGCTTGCACCATGGTCTTCCTGCACCTACACGGTTGGGTGCAGGCTAGCCATGAGGGGGGATCTGGGATTCAGTATCATTCCCCTCATTTGCAAAGGATTGCCTGCTAATGCCTAGTTACAAGTCTGACACTGAGCCTTCCCCCTTAGCAACCATTATTCACTGGCCATGTCTTCTGCCTGCCATTGAGCATAATGGCAAAATTGTGATTTTGGATAGAATGCTTATATTAAGTTTTTTTTTTTTTTTTTTTTTGAATGGATCCCATTTGCGTGCCGCTGCCCTATGCTTAAACAGCCGAAATCAGCTAAAAAAAAGTAATTTTTTTTTTTGCAACTGTTTTCCATGTCAATGGCCACATATTTGGCCATTGGCATGCTTTCCACATTATATACACCCTTTATTTGGAGCTGTCATGGCTCCATTTTGCAGTTTGCAGAAATGTACTCCGTTACTAACCGATTACATTTCTGCAGTCTACACTAGTCCTGCACTGCCGGCTGCCAGCTTTCTGGATCACAAACTCACCTCATTTGCATGTTTTTCACCTGCAAATTGGGTAATTTGCATACAGGAGCTGTGCCAGTGCAGGAATAGTGCATGACATCCCAGGAGCTTGTTCCTGGGTCTCTTTGCAGCCATATTGCCTACAGTAGCTCCTGCACTATTCCTGCACGCTGTGCAGAGCTTGCTGAATCCTGAGAATTGTAAAACACAAATCTGAGATAATTAGACAACCATCCTGTACGTATTCTATATACACCTAAAAAGGAGATTGCATATAATTGAGACAAGTAGAACAGGAGACTTAAAAAAAAACTTAATGCTGGTGTCCATGAGTTTGCAAAATAAATATTTAATTTATAAAGGAAAATTTAAGAATTAAATTATTTTTTAATTTCTTATTTATTTCATGACTATAAATTCAGACATGATTTATATACAAAGATAGTAGAATGCTTTCAGAACACAACTGCAGACAACTCATAACAGCCAGAAATGTCAAGGGTATTACCATTTCTTATGTTACACTAGCATATGTCATTAATATGAGAAGACTGCAAATGTGAACACCACCACGTTGTAGCAGCATACTGATTTTTCCCATTTTTCAAAAACTATTTCCCAGAATTTTCCTTTATTTGATTAAAGTTTTAATACAAATAAAAATAACTGTTAATAAAAATTGGACTGCTATATTACATTAATTGTCTCTATAGGACGTGCTGTAGGGATAGATTCCTGTCCCAGAGACTCCCCATGCTTTGGAACAGGATTTCAGTCTACATTGGGTAGAGCCCCTCACTATCACTCTTTAAGAGAAACCTTGACGAGTAGATGGGAAACAGAAAATTTACCCTGGGGATCACTGCAGTGGCTCTGCTGGACAGAGGCACAGGGAACTAATGGCTTTGCTGGACAGAGGCACAGGGAACTAATCTAAGGGGGCGGTGAAAGCCAACACATTCTGGCTAGGCTTATAGATGCTCTTGGGCAGATAGCCTAGTACTTACCTATGAACCTATTTCTTGCTTGGCTCTCTACCCTCCCTCTTTTGTCCATCTTTATTTTCTTCCATTCTTCTCATTTCTGTTCATTTTTCACAGGTCCAGAATTCCCTGGAGAAGCCCAACCATATTCCTCTCATGTCAAGGAGAACTAACCCTCTACCTTTCCAAGGACATCCTCACAGAGTCAGTGTGGTGACAGCAGTCCTGTAGGCAGCCTGGCAAGCCTCACAGAATGTTGGATTCAGGACATGGCTGAAGATGTGGTGGAGCAGGTATTGAAAAGATAGATTTAGCTTGTCTAAGATGCTCTTCAGTAGGATGAAGTTTAATTGTGCTGGTCAGGGACAACCACCACACCATCACCAAACATCAGGGTCCTCTACTACAACACCGTTAAGCAGTGGAAATGTTTGAGGTCTGTGGATTAGGGGTTCCTCCTATGCTCAACTCCTCTTCACCTCCCTCCTTTCTTAATCATCTCTCCTACACCCTCTTACTTACTTCCCACCCAAACTATCCTCTTATAAAAAAAGCAAAAATGGGGGGATGAAATTTAAATAAAATGGGGGGATAATCCCTTGTCAAAAACATAGTACCTCTCCTATATTCCTCCTTCAGCACAACCCACTTGATATTTTCCTTCTTTGTTACCCTTTTTGTTATGTCTCCCCTTTATAATCTTTCCTGCCTTCCCCTTGCCACTCTTTAAAGAAACAAACAGGTTATCCACATAAAGATAGCAGTATATAAAGCATATAAAACCCCTTTGTAGTTTTTAAAACTTAATAATAAAAAGTATATTATGTGCTGCTTGCCTTAAGTATTTCAAGTGTGCTTGAGCATAGCTGTGTTTGTCCACTTTATACAAAAACATATGAAAGCATATCAACACTAATGTTTTCATACAGTTCTTTACACACACATAAGGATTAACTTCAGTTACATTATGCTTTTGCCAAATGCAGGAGTTTAAATATCCTGTGAATACTGTATTTCCATATAGGCATAATGACGCTTTTCGTGAATAACAGCTAACCTCAGGACTATGAATAGCACCCATAGTTTCTCCTACTGTCAAGCAAAATAAATGATGTTAGTTAAGAAATAAACACGTCTTTTATTTTTTAGGTTTTCTAGACTGTTGGCAATGTCTGATATATATTAGTTTGCTTTGAGCTCAGTCTGTTTCAATGTTTCTCAATGAACTGCATGTAAGTTTTAACTTCTTTCCGTTAGGAAGAAAATGTGATTTTGCATTTCTTTGTAACTTATTCATACTACCAAAGCCTTACACAGCATCTCTTGCCTTACCGCTTTCTTGTTTTTACATTTTTGATCACTTTACTGTGTTTTTGTTTCTATTATTATCAAACCTACCATTAGTTTTGTTCCCTAATATCAAATTTTCCTTCTTTTTCATTTAACTACAGCTGTTGCATTGTTCTATGAAGATGAGAGTTAATGCCAGGAATCAGCTTTTGGAATGAAAATACACCTTTCTTTCTTTTGTTTTGTATTAGTTTAGAAAACATTGATTATACAAAACTAATTAAAGGCAATGCATAATGATTGGAGTATATACTACCTGAGTGGTATGCAATAGTTCAAATAAAGAAGCACGCAACCTGCCAAAGTGTGGAAGAGGAGTGTTGGTATTTTAAAAGCATACAAACTTTCTTAGTAACTAAACATATTTATTTTTTGTTTGTGACTACGCATGGTGTTTTCTTCATTAGTTTGTTATCTTATTGATTACAAACATTGTGACAGATTAGCTGATTTTGGAATGGAAAACGTTAATATGCTTCTACATCTTTCAGTTGGAAATTCTCATTAAGCAGTGGTTTCAGATAAATGTGGTTAAAAAAACATGTAAAGTGTTCTTGCTAGGGCATTAACCCCCATCCCAACACACATTTACCTCACAGAACAGTTGTAGCCTTATGAAATGGTCAATACTAGTGGTATGCTACAGGCTCAGGAAGAGGAAGGAAGCATATTAATTACATCCCAGTGTCATACAGAAGGAAGGCCCATTCCTAAAGAGCATGAAAATGGATTGTAAACTATCAATTTTGCAGGAAAATTCAGTAGCACTTTCACATCAGACATTGTATGGTATACTACAAATACTTTACAAAAATCAATTTGAATATACCAGGACTATAAAATAAAGTAATTTACAAAGAAAGGCAGTATACAAAATAATTAACATAATGTCAGCTGACAATATAACATATATGGGGATATAGCTCAGTGGTAGAGCATTTGACTGCAGATCAAGAGGTCCCCGGTTCAAATCTGGGTGCCCCCTGCAATGGTGGCTTTTTGGGTGGGAGGTTGGCATAATGGTTAAGGTGTTCACCTTACAAACACAAGGTCCAGGGTTTGATTCTCAGATGAGGTAAATGGCTAGGCTTAAAATGGCCCACAAAAGCAGTTAGCCTAGTACTAACCTATGAACCTATAATTCAGGACAGTTTTTTTCACACTTTATGCCTCTTGCATGGCATAAATGTAAAGTTTCTGCAATGACAAAAAATAGAATCATTGAAAAATATCTGTGCAATTATTGTACTGCACTTACCCGTGTTTCATTATGCACATTTTTCATAAAACACATATATAGCTACAGACAGATATATAGTATATTCAGAACCACTCATTAGATATTTGCTTCTCTTCTGTGTCTTTGTTTTCAGATGAGAACATTGCTCTAATGGTTCATTTAGCTGTAAAGGGAACTTGACTTAAAAAGCAAAACAGTCTCCATTTAATGCCTGCATTCCATTCTAGGTCATATCTTCCTATAACAGGCCTTAGTAAGTCACTAAGCACTACTAAACTGAATGAAGCTACCCTCTGAGAATAATCTGGACTCATTAACAACACTCTTTCTGTAAAACTGCCAAGAACATGTGGCTTAATCAGTGTCACACTGTGTATTGCTGCTTTCCTACTTAACCAAGTGCCTGAAATGAGTTACCAGACCCTCCCTTCATTTTAGACTGTAGAGTAATTGTATATACTGACACTCATTTTAAGGTACATGGTACATGTTTATCCAAAGACAGTTACTTACATTACTTATTAACCTCTGACCACATCCACTCCTAAAATGTTTCAACAGCCCAGTTGCAACTTTATTTTTTCAGTTGCAGTATGTGCTTTAAAGGCCCATTCGTATCATATGGTTATCAGTGTACCAAGCAATGATATGTTGTTGTTCATTGTTTGTAAAAGAAAGTTTCACTAATAGTTGGTGATACAGGATCAAAGAACCTAATTTTTGTGATTATAATGTAACTGAAACCTTATTTATCATGTATCAAATATTTGCTGATGTGGTGTCTGGATTTTCCTGTATTTAATTTTAAGTGCTTACAGTAGAGAATACAGAGTTTAAATACTGCCAAAGTATTTTTTTTATTTGAATTTTTTTTATTTTATTAATGTCTACAGGTAGGAGAACTGGACCATGTAGATAGTTCTTCAGTCACTCCCTTCTCAAAATAAAAAGTAAGTGGCACAAAACCAATAGAAACCTAACATTCTGAAGCAGAATTAGGCTAACATATTATAGTATGGGAATAATCAGCAATGTTAATACTGCTCAAGGATAAAACAGTTCAAACATTCATTATGTGCTCCATCAAATATATATCTGCAAAATTATTGAAAAGAACAAAGAAATATTGAGCCATAAAATTAACCTAGGTGATAAAACTTAGGCATTTATAATCAGTTTGTTGCTAAAATAACAACTTTAATTGCCAGATAATGGAGGTTTGGGAGAGCAGCTTAAAATCAGTCTGGGGTTTGTATTCTGGGCTGAAGGGCCAGTGAAGGCGAATGACGTACAAGTGGAAGAGAGAGGGAAATGAGCAAGTAAGAGGGATGGATGAGGTTTCAGATGAATTCAGCAACCTGGTGGGATGTTTAGTGATGATTTGACAGTGTAGAAATATGCACTGACCCTGACTAACAGCTTGTTGGCTAAGTTGTTAGTATCCTTCTTCTAAAGTGGGACTTTGATCTGTCCAGTGTCTACCTTTTGCAGGTTATACACTGATGTACATACAATGATAGATGAGCCATATCTAGGGGATAAGACTTGCTAGCCAGGTGAAGATCTACCTGTTTGGTCAATAAGTTGTGGCCATTACTATAGAAGAGTAATATTGTAGAAAGTTTATAAACAGAAAAAAGTGGTGGTATGAAGAACTCCAACCAAAATGCCAATAAATCCAAAAAGAATCCATTAAGAAGAGTGGAAAATGGAAAATGTTGCCTCAAGACACTATTTTATTGGAGCCACTTGAACTCCAAACATAAAACGTAAACCACACTACACTGGAACATTAATGTTCTTGAGGCAACATTTTCCGTTCTCCACTCTTCTTATTGGATTATTTTTGGATTTATTGGCGTTTTGATTGTAGAAAGTTTATATAACACATTGTGAATGTAGAAAATCTAACTGCAAAGTAATATATATATATATATATATATATATATATATATATATATATATATATATAGTTCCCCTTTATAATCTCATAATACTGAAATCTCAAATTTCAGTATCTCGAAACCTTAAAGGCGAACATTCAAAATCCCAAAACCCTAAAACCGTGAAATACAAAATCTTAAACATATACACACCACACAACACATACACTATCTGACTCACACCACATACATAAACACAACACAAATTAACACACCTACACTACATATAAGCAGGGGGAAAGCCTGCCTGCACCTCCTATGTGGGGGGCTGCGCACCCCACAGCCCCCTACATATATATACTAACTCCGAGATTGCAGAAACAGGAAAAGATAGTAAACTCACACCCAGACATTCCACAGTCCCTCACACACAGACATACACATCACATATATACAAACACCAACACATCCAACACTTACACACTCATACGTTCACCTGCCTACCCTAACCCACACGTACAACTTACAAACACACTCACATACATTCAAACTCCCACCCAAAACCCTTACAAAACGCTCACTGTTAGAAAAATATGTATTAGTAATATGCACTAAGCATTCGAGGTTTAAAAGGGTTAATACATTTATTCTGTCCACACTGCATGAATCTGCACAGCTATTAGAAACTTAACAAGAAGCATTTGATTTCTGCTAAGGTCATGAAAATAACAAGAAGTAATTAATTTCCACTAGTGTCACCTTACGTGAATTGGTCTTTGAAGTTTTTTCCTTTGACAGATTGGTCCTTCGGACCGGAACCCTCTCTTCACCTCGGATCAGACGGGCTCGGTGGTTGAAACCGTACGGGGAATAAACCAAATCGGTTCTTCTTATTTGAAAAGCCCTCCGACTGAATTGTCGTTCAAAAGAGGCCATCCACTTTCTGATCTGCGACTGAAGGACGGGTCTCCGCGAATCAGGTGATCAATCACGTAGGCTCAGGTAAGGTGAATCTACTTTTCCTGTTTTCTGTTTTAGATCAGGGACTAGATTTGTATTGTTTTTGTCAAGACTCTATTTTTGCTTACAAGTCAGGGACAGAAAAGATTACTGTCTTGTCATAGATCAGGAGAAACAGAATAAGTAGGCAGTCATTCTGAAGAGACTATAACAAAATCCTTGGTACCATGTTAAAAATAAGAGAAGTTATGTAACGATCAAAAGGGTTGAACAAAATGGGTAATAATTGCACAAAAAGACCTCAAAATCCACTGTTAACAGAAGACACAAAATAAATGCAGTCGCAGCACCCCGACAATATTAAATATTATTCAAAATGGGTTAATAAATATGAATTTGATGGAAAATTAGAAAAATCCTCGCTTATCAAACTTGTCAACAGCTCAAAACCGATTCCAAAGGTCGGGTAAAAAAGCAACGTAAATTAGGAATTCCTCAGGCACACAGGTGGATTGAGGAAGTAAACCGTAGGGAACAAAAGAACAAAAATTCAAAAGCAATGTTTTTAGACAAGGAGGACAATAACTTAGTTATAGCATCAGCACCTCCGCCTCCCTTACCGGAATATGAAGCAAGTGAACAGGTTAGTCCACCCCCACGATATCCTGTGGTCACTGAAGAAAGAGGCATTATGAAAATAAAACCATATATTAGAGATCCCATCGGGACCAGGTCTCGAACAAGGGCAGGTAACTCAAATGAAGACATCGAGTTATATTAAATGGTTAAGAATTCACAATCTATGAGTGAAGAAGAAATATGCCCACTAATAGAAGTACCCAACCCTCAGGCAGGTCAGGACAATCAGGACCCAACTATTTTAGTGTATAGACCTTGGACTATGGAGGATATCCGGAAAGCCACTGAGGGAATTCCCCATCCAAAAGTTAATTTTAGAAAATTCTCAGAAGATTTAGAAGGAATGAGGCTGAGTTATAACCTAAACGGAGAAGAGGTAGAAAAAGTAGTTAGACAAATTGTGGGGCCAGATTGGCACATGATTAGTGGCAAATGGAATCCCCGTGATGCTGCACAAAGACCCCTCCCACATAGCAGCACAGAATTAGACAACAGAGTAAAAGGTCTTACAGACCGCATCTCTGAAAAATGGAAGCCTAGGGCAGACTGGACTTGCATTAATCAATGCATCCAACAAGAAGGTGAAACTATTGACCGGTATTATGCCAGACTATTAGAATGTTTTAATAATCACTGTGGAATGCAGGTTCCTGAAGATCAAACACAAGATTCTCCATATGAACAGCAGTTAAAGAATGCATTTTTAAAGGGCAGTATTGCACCTATAAGCAGTTTTATTACAAAGCACATGGTAGACCATCATACAAGCAGGTTACAGTCATTACTTGAGTATGCTAGGCATGCCAAAAGGCATTTTAATAGCAAAAAGAAAAAGAAAGCTCAAGTATTTTCTGTAGAAGATGGAGCAGAAGTTTATGTAGTACAGTCTGGGAAAAAGGGCAAGAAAAATGCACAAGGAAACAAACAATCTGATCAATGATCAGAGGACTTTGAAGGTTGAAAGAAAATGGGTGAATGTTTTAAATGCTGTAAAAAGGGACACTTGGCAAAGGATTGCAGGAAAAACAAGAAGGCAACCACAGAAGACAAGGAGGGTGAGGACTGACTATATGGTAGTCAGGAATCACTAGAAGGGGTTAGAAAAGAAAGGACAAATGAGAATGTGATAGAGGGAGTAGAGGATGTGACAGAAGAGATAGAGGAAGTGCAAGAAGTTAGTGACAATGAAGAAGAGATATTAGACCTAGCTTTATTGAGCCTGGAGCTCTATTTAGTGGACACAAAACCAGAAGTTACACTCTTGGTAGAAGGGAGGGAAGTCAAATTCTTGTGTGACTCAGGGGCATCACGAACCCTGATACATCCCTCCAAACTGCCCAAAACACGGAGTCACCTGATTACATACTGGTAAAAGCAGCTAATGGACAACTGTATCGGGAGCCCCTCTCCCATAACATTGCAATAACTGATCCAGTTTCAGGATTGACACAAAAAAGCAAAATTGTTGTTTCTGCAAAATGCCCAGTAAACCTCTTGGGCAGAGACCTCATGCAGCTATTCAGTATAGCAGTAGTCCCAACCATGCAGGGAATGAAAGCACAGCGACAAATTGATACCTTTGTAGTGCAATCGGAGGGTGAAATGTTTTATTGGTACAGTCAGGACTTGGTTACGACTGGTCCAGGGACTGTGACTGAAGAATTAATGAATGTAGCCATCAGCAAGTTCCCCTCCCTTGACATTGATAAGCAACATCTGTTGCACTGTACCCTGTATTATTGTAACACACCAGGACCTGATAAGGAATATGAGCAAGAATTGTTTAAAAATCATGCAAACAGATTGATATTACGTAATCTGTACTGGGACACAGAAGGGAACAGTGTAGCCAGCTGTTCATTGCCCCAGGAGTTCTTTACACTTTATAAATCTAATTGATTACCACATGTTAGCTTAACCAAGAACAAAAATATAGAATGGGCAGACCTAGGAGAAAAAGTCATGAGATGGGAGAAACAGACAGAATTAGAACTATCAGAACAGGGAATACAAATACAGAAGTTGAATTGGATAACTCAGACCCACCCAGCCATGCACTTGCAGTCTACCAAGGACAGCTGATTAGCACTCCTATTAAAGGAGGAAGAGAATGCCTTACAAAATATACCAGAGACTCTCTGGTCAACAGGAAAATCAGATGTAGGACTTATTCGTACAGCGGGACCAGTAACTATCACGCCAAAGTCAGCATTTAGACCACAGAAAAGACAGTATCCCTTAAGAAAAGATGCAGAGGCAGGGATAAAGCCTATTATAGCAGCCTTACTTAAAGGAGGGATACTAGTAGAATCTCTTGATTCACCATGTAATACACCCTTATTTCCAGTCAAAAAAGCAAATGGAGAATGGCGTATGGTCCAAGATTTACAAGCTGTAAATGATGCAGTAATACCAAGGGCACCTACGGTGCCAGACCCACACACCCTGTTGAATGATTTAAAACCTCAACAGAAGTATTTTTCTGTGGTAGACATCAGCAATGTGTTCTTTTCGATACCGATACACCCTGATAGCCAGTATTGGTTTGCATTCACATTTCAGGGGAAAAGGTATACATATACGTGACTACCAAAGGGATATTGTGAAAGTTCAACAATATTCTCACAAGAAATGGCAAGCAACTTGGCGGGATTCACCCCACCAAGAGGCAGTCAGATTTTACTTTATGTTGATGACATCTTGCTGGCAGCCCCCACCCAGCAAGATTGTAGAGAAGATACCACAGCGCTATTATGATTCTTAGCCACTGAAGGACATAAGGTAAATAAAAGTAAACTGCAGCTTTGGAAAAAACAAGTCAAATACCTGGGATATGTAATATCCAAGGAAGGTAGAACATTAGATGAGGACAGAAAAGTAGCAATTTTGCAAGCAGCAAAACCCACTACCAAGAAGGAAATGATGTTCTTCCTGGGTACAACTAATTTTTGCTGGAGCTGGATTCCAAACTATGCTTTGGAATCTGCACTGCTAACTGACCTTATATATAAGAAGCCTATGGCAGCACAGGATTTATTACAATGGACACCAGAAGCAGAATCTGCTTTCTGCAAACTGAAGCAGTTAATAGCATCCTCATTAGTTCTAGGATTACCAAACTACCATAAGCATTTTTTCCAAACTGTAAATTGTAAGCAAGGTTATATGACATCAGTGTTAACACAACAGCATGGGGATAAGCAACGCCCCATTGCTTACTATTCATCACAACTAGACCCAGTGGCACAGTCCTTACCCCACTGTGTACAAGCAGTAGTTGCAGCTGCAATGGCAGTACAGGCTTCGGCCTCAGTAGTCTTATTCCACCCTCTCACTTTGAGAGTGCCTCATGCAATCACGATTATTTTACTACAAGAAAAGGTGGCATATCTTTCCCCTGCTAAGCATCTTTCCTGTATGACTATATTGTTGAGCCAACCTCACATGACAATTGAGTGATGCACGACTTTGAACCCTTCTACTCTGCTCCTGACCCCTGCAAATGGCACACCGCACCACTGCCTGCAGGTAATTGAGCAAAAGACACCACCTAGAAAAGATCTCACGGATGTCCCCTTGGATGATGCCGAGGTGACATACTACATGGATGGTTCGTGCAAAAGGGGTCCTGCAGGGCAGAACCTAGTAGGATATGCAGTAGTTTCTGACACTGAGATTATAGAAGCAAAACCTTTACCACACAACTTATCTGCACAGGCAGCAGAATTGATAGCCCTGACACGGGCATGCATCTTAGCAAAGGGTAAATGTGTAAACATTTTTACTGACAGCCAGTACGCTTTTTCTACTGTACATGTTTTTGCGCAACAGTGGAAAAACCGAGGAATGATAACATCTACTGGCAAACCTATAAATCATGCACAGTTTATTTTAGATCTTTTAGAATCTATTCAGTTACCTCAGAAAGTAGCCATTTGTAAATGCACAGCTCACACCAAGCAACAAGATAGGATTTCAAAAGGTAATGTGAGAGCTGATACAGCTGCAAAACAAGCAGCTACAGAAGTATTTCTTTTAAATGAGGAACTACAACCCTCTGAGATTTTAGACTTAGAAATGTTAAAAACAATGCAGACACTCACTACACAAGCTGAAAAACAAAGATGGGTAAAACGAGGAGCAATTCTCGAAAAGGGGCTGTACATCTCTAAAGAAGGGAAACCAATGCTACCATCTAATTTGTTTAGATATGCAGCTTTGTTGAGCCATGGGCAGTGCCATGTCTCAACAGCTGGTACAGCTGGTGAACCAGGTGTTCACAACGTACGGATTTACAAACTACTCTAAAAAATGTTGTTTGACGTGTCAAATTTGCAACAAACATCATGCACAAGGGGCGTTAAAGCCAAAGCAAGGGAATTTCCCTACACCACCATATCCATTTCACACTATCTGTATGGATTTCATAGAATTGAACAAATGTGAAAATAAGAAGTATTGTCTTGTCATTGTAGATATGTTTTCCAGATAGGTGGAAGCCTTGCCAACCAAAAATCCAGATGCAGCCACGGTGCCAAAAGTACTTGTCAAAGAAATCATCCCTAGATTCGGCATTCCGGAAAGGATCTACAGTGACAATGGTACACACTTTGTAAACCAAACCATACAGCAGTTAAGTAAGCATTTTGGTATTTCTTTAAAGAATCATTGTGCATACCATCCTCAATCTGCAGGGCTAGTTGAAAGGCATAATGGTATATTAAAAAACAAATTGAGAAAGTTAATAGCTGAGACAGGAAAGAATTGGTTGTATTGTTTGCCCCAGTGCTGTTGAGCATGAGAACTGTTCTGACTGCAAAAGGATTGACTCCTTTTGAAAAACTATTTGGAAGGGCTTATTATACACCCCAATGGAAACTTCTCATGTCCTCTGACCAGGAAGCTGATTTTACACTAGCTGAATATATGAAGCAAGTCATGAATTCTAAACATCTGTTGCAGTCAAATTCTGTTTCAGATAGAAAGCAAACCGAGACATCAGAGGTGGCAGTGACACCCAGGGACTGGGTGTGGATAAAAGTTGTAAAGAAGAAGAATTGGTCATCACCAAGGTGGGAAGGTCCATACCAGGTGCTTCTTTCGACACCCACTGCAGTCAAGATAGCAGAGCGAGCTTTGTGGATCCACCTGATGCACTGCAAACTAGTTAAAAACTTTGAACTGGACAAAAATCTTACCTTTCCATCGGGGCCCTCAGCACAAAGTCTGGCTACAAAGGGGGGCCAGATCAATAGGACTCATCCGTCTCAACCCCAGTGAAGAAACCATCGGTGCTGAAGGTCCTATTAGGGCAGAGAGTAAGATCACATGTCAAAAGCAAAAATGATGGATTCCAGAAAAATCCAAATACACCTACTCGGAAGAGTCGGAGAAAACAGGAATGCAGAACAACCGTTTCCTCAGAAGTATTGCATAATCATCCTGTTGACTGTACTAGTGACAATAATCTTTTTGTTGTGGTCATTCCTTTTCCAGCCACACAAACTGAACTGAATAAGTGTGGAGAGTTGCACGTAGAGTGGCACCCAAACTTCAACACTTACCAGGCAATCAAATATGTGTATGCTGAGACCTTCAATGTTTCGAATTGCTGGATTTGCACAGCTTTGCCAACAGCATACAGGAGGTTATTGTTAACTTCAGTCCCCCTAGGAGCCAACAAGACCTGGGAATACTTAGTCTATGATACATCAGATGTCACATCACAAGATAAAGTAGCATTGCACTTGTCTGCTCGACAGAAGGGGACTGTGTATTTTTACAAAAATGATACAGTTCAGGTGGGTTGGAGCAATTGCAATGTGACTGTTCCCTATAGATGCTACAATAAAACTGACAACACAGGTTCCTATTGCAACACAAGCTATGATTTATTTTTTGAACTGATGCATAGGACAACTGATGAAGTAAAACATAATGCTGACCTCTATAAACAACTGATTATAGTTGACAAAAAAATGTTTCATCCAGAGCCAGGACATAGTAAAGTTACTATCAAAGCAGAAGATTGCTACTTTGTATGTGGTAGGAAAGCATATACGTGGTTACCTGAGAATTGGTCCGGCAGTTGTTATTTGGGGTATCTGGTTCTGGCCATAAGACACACAGCAGTTTTACCTCAGGGGAAAATTCGGAATGTTCAATGAGAAATCAAGAAGCCTGTCAACCCAGTGGGGCAAATCAATGCGGGCTGGAAAAACCATCATGCTGTGAGCCTAGGGAAAAATGGACTGTCACATATGGACTTGGGTGATACCATCATCTCGTGGGCAGGTGTACTGCCAGCATTTGGAGCAACAAAATCAATCTGGGAACTGAGAAAACTGTCTAAACTTCTCAAAATAATGAACAATGCAACCTTTTCTGCTCTAGAATTGGTGACTGATGAACTGACTGCCATGAGAACTGTAGTGCTTCAAAACCGCATGGCTCTTGATTTCACCCTAGCGGTGAGAGGAGGTACTTGCGCTTTAGTCCAGGAGGAGTGCTGTTCGTATATTCCTGACTACAAACATGAGATAGACAATCACCTTGAGGTAATTCAGCAGGTGTCGGCTATGACCAAGCCAGGACCAAATCCATTGACGGACTTTTTCCAGAGATTGTTTGGGGGGTGGGGCAGTATCCTAATGAACATCCTGATTGCCATCTGTGTAGGAATGATCCTGCTGGTGGTATGTGTGTGCTGCTGCATCCCCTGCATGAAAAGACTGATTAAAGACTTTACAGACATGCCAGTTTCAGAAACCTTATACCAAGGTGCTGAACGTGAAGAATTGTTGAAAAATTGAAAATGCTTTCATAAGTTTAAACTGAATGACTCTCTTAACTGCAAATCCTGAGTAGGAAGAGGTTAGGGGAAGAAAAAAAAACTGTTTATGCTTATTTTGAAAGTAGAATAAAAGTATTAAAAGTGGGGAAATGTTAGAAAAATATGTATTAGTAATATGCACTAAGCATTTGAAGTTTAAAAGGGTTAATACATTTATTCTGTCCACACTGCATGAATTTGTACAGCTATTAGAAACTTAACAAGAAGCATTTGATTTCTGCTAAGGTCATGAAAATATCAAGAAGTAATTCATTTCCACTAGTGTCATGAGACTTAACAAAGAGTTATTGATTTTCTGCTTATGCCATGAGAAAGTACACAGCTGCTAGAAGCTTTGATAAGGAACACAATGGATGCTTGAAAGTATAAACCGTAGTCAGCATTACTCGTACCTAAGCTAGAAATGTACCTTGAATCTAGGTAAAATGTAACACATATATTAGTACTGCACAATTGAAGAATTGAAAGTTTGTGGTGGGCTAAAATAAGCCCCAAGGCCAGGTTGTTTTTCTCAAATGTTTTGTAAATCAGCAGTTATTCTCAACTAGTCAGCAATTAATCTAGTAACATTTTCTGTAGAACAATACAGAAAGCTGTGTCTAACTACGTCAGCAATAGAAGAAACATTTCTGTGTGACATGGAAAGGACTGTATAAAAATACCATACTAATTATTAATGTTCAGATAAACCATTCTGCCAGCATGCTTTGTCTCCTTGCTGCAAGTTAATAAAGGGTGCCTTGCTTGAACCTTTCGTGAATTGGTCTTTGAAGTGTTTTCCTTTGACACTCACTTACCTTAAATTGCACCTAAATCCACACATGGCAACGTACACTATCCACAGAAAACACCAGAGATATTAGAGTTCGCGATTATGCACTTTCACTATTTTAAAAATTTGACTTCATGGTCTCAGGATAATGAAATTCGAGATATCAGTATTTCGAGATTATAAAGGTGAACTATAAATAAATAAATAAATAAATATATATATATATATATATATATATATATATATATATATATATATATATATATATATATATATATATATATATATATATATATATATATATATATATATATATATATATATATAAGAGAGAGAGAGAGGACTGAATTGTTACCCAAAGGACAGCCATCAGTCCCACTGATGTTCCACTCATCCTTGCATGCACTAAAATAGTTATGAATTGAAAATATAACACTAAGTCCCCCTTGTTTCAAACAAAAGGAAGTAGAATAATTTGAAGTTAAGTGAATTGCATACTACTAATAGGCAATTTCTTGATTTCCCAGATAACATATCTCCATATAACAGAATGTGATTTGCCTAAGAAGAAATAATAAGTGAGATAGTGTGAAGAATGAATATCAGGGGTGCAGCAAATAATCTCTAAGTCTGCCAGACATTACACCGCAGTGATCACTGGGGTTGCTAATGGATTATAGTGAAGATTCTATTTTTCATTTAAGGGAGACTAGATTAAGATTTATAAGGAAATTTCACCAATAAGTAGGAGATGGTCCATATTATTAAAGTCCTGAGAAAGGTCATTTGATCCAGCTGTAGTAATGGTCTCAATACCGCAGAATGCTACATTAAAACTTTATTTTCCTTTCTGTCTTTATTGACCATTTAATTAATTAGCCCTCATGGGTACAAAGCCATATTTGAACTGGTGGTCATCTACCCCAGAAATAATATTCATGAGGCATCAGTGATACTGCGTTTGTGAAATAGAATTTTCCTATGTAGTTTGTTCCTAACCTTTTCTAAAGATCTCAGTTCCAGTTGTTTTATCTCTGTTACTATATTCACTACTTGAAATATTTTTTATGCTAGAAGAGGCATGGCCCATTTTATAATGTCTGACTCAGCAGTTAATAGATCTTTGTCTGTTTTTGTTTGTCAGCTTCTTTAAGGAATAACAAATACAGTTCACTTATGCAGTCAAACTCTATAATAACACTGTATTTGCAAATTATTGTCTTTCACTTTTTATTCTGCTTTTTAAGTAATTTACAAAGCTATACAAAGCAGAACATGGTGGGACTGTATGTAATGTTCTGTGGTTACATTACATGAGTGAGACTGCAAATAATGTGTATCATAAAGTTAAGTTTTATTCCTATGTAGAAATTGTTGGTTGCATGCTAGATGCTTTCTTCTCTTTACTTTATTTATTATTTTACTGTATATAGTCTATTTGTTAATCAAATAAACTTACTAGGCACACAAACCTCTTTCTGTGCATGACCCACATGCAATGTCTGCACAGAGCCAAACAACATATAATTGTAAACTGGGATTCAGGACTATAAACTGTATTTTCCAAAATACATATGTTCTCTCACACACACACACACACACACACACACACACACACACACACACACACACACACACACACACACACACTTTATTCTATGTGTAGATATAGAATGTGACAAATATGTATATATCTACGTATATCTTCATTTACACCTATTATCTCTGTATGGTATATTGCTGTGTGAATATTTCAAAAACATACCCCAGGACTGAGCAAGATCTGCATGGCATGCAGGAATAGTGCAAGAGCTGCTGCACACAATATGGCCAAAGAGCGATCCAGGAACGAGCTCCCGGGACATGCACGAGTGCTGCTACACTATTCCGGCACGGAGACAGCTCCTGTATGCTAATTACCCCATTTGCTGGTGAAAAACATGCAACAAATGAGGTGAATTAGTGATCCAGGAAGCAGGCAGGCATCTGTGCAGGAATAGTGTAATACTAACCGAATACATTTCTGCAAATTACAAAATGGAGGTATGAAAGCTCCAAAGAAAGCATGCATTCAATTTAGTAGGCATGCCAATGAGCAAATATATGGCCACTGACATGGGAAATAGTTGCAAAATTATAAAAAATAACTTTTATTTATTTTTTTTGGCCGATTTTGACCATTTAAGCGTAGGGTAGTAGTGAGTAAATTGGATCCGCCCAAAAATAAAAAAAGTTGGAAATAAGTTTTTAAACCCAAATCAGAATTTTGCCATGATAGTCAATGGCATGCATAAGACAACAATACCAGGGAATAGTGGTTACTAAGGGGGAAGGCTCAGTGTGAGTGTGGTAACTATGAATTAGCATTCTGGTTTATACAAATGAGGGGATTTCCTCTCAGTGTTAGCTTGAACCCAAATATGTAGGTGCAGCAACACCATGGTATAAGTATAAGAGGTAGATGACCTCATAAGGGGGAGTGTCATGCGGGTCTATGTTAGATGTTCAAACATCCAAAATGTCGAACATTACATGGTCGAGACCAAATGTTCAACATTTGGATGTTCGAACATAAAAAAAAAAAAAAAAAAACACTTTAACAGTGTAGGCAGGGGGGGCAAGCCCCCCTGCACCCCCCACACACCCCTACTTAAATATACCAACTCAGAGACTGCACTTCAGTGCAGAAAAGGGAAATTCTCCCTATCTGCACCGTACGGTGCCGTTGAAAGTCTATCTTCGTGCACTCAAAATTTGTTCTCGACCATGTAACGTTCGAAATTTTGAGCATTTGAATATTTGACAGGTACCCGTGTCATGCATGCTGTAAGCTTATTGGAGCTCTATGGCCCGTGTTTGCCCTTAGCTAAGCACAGCTAAGGAAGGGTGTGTGTGTCTGAGGCTGCCTAGCAGTGTTTACATTGCCTAAACTGGTGTGCACTGAGTTTTAAACAAAAAAAAAAACAGGAAATAGCAGTTCTGTTCACTTCTGAGCACTGAGTATGCACGGCGCACTTTGAGGCTTAAACAGGAAGGAAATGGGAAGGAAAAACAGCAGTAGGAAGGCAATCAAGGAAAACTAGCAAAGTTGGCAGGTGAAATGTATCAGAATCAGCCAATTACATAGCAGCAGCCCAGCCCAGCACACTACTATAAACTATGCAAACACCTTTCACTTTGGTTTTTCCCACAAAATGTACACCGCTGGTGTACACGGATGGGAAAATTTTACCTGACAAAACTAATAAAATGTTAGAGGCTGCTGTTGCTCTCATACTTCAATATATGGAAGAGACTGAGGGTGGTGAAGATGTGAATGCTGATGACCATCCCACAGTAAGGAGGAGAAGAAGAGTGTACAGACACAGGGTAACCTACCAGGGGTTACATGAGCTGTGAACTGGAGATAGTGGAGTGCTATAGGGTGGACAGGGGCATTCTACAGCAAATTGTTGAGCTGTGCCAGCTACGCCTCACACACAGAACCAACAGAGGGGAACCCATCCCAGTGGATACCAAGGTATGTGTAGGGTTAAGAATACTAGCCACAGGTACCTTCCAAAGGCTATCTGGGAATATCATGGGGATCTCACAGGCATCAGCATCCAAGGTACTCCACCAGTTCCTGGATGCCATATCAGCACATGCCGGTGAGCACATATATTTCCTCAACACCCGTGAGACATTGACCAGCAATATGCATCTCTTCCACCAAATAGCAGAATACCTTGAGGTAGTGGGTGCTACAGACTGCATGCGCATACACATCAAAGCACAAACGGGTGAACGGGGTAGGGTCTACCCAAACTGCAAAGGCTTCCCCTCCATCAACTGCCATGTCATGTGCGATGCCCAGGGCATTATCTAGAATGTATGTGCTGGCAGCCCTGGAAGCTATTACAACTCCCAGATCTGGCATATGGCACAGCTGTACCAGAAATTTGTCAGTGGGGGACATCCCATATGGCCACCTAGTGGGGATGCTGGTTATGCACTGGAGCTGTGGCTGATGACACCCATCAGAAATGCACACATCCAAACAAGAACTCCATAATGAGGCACATGCACAAACCAGAATCATAACAGAGCATGTGTTTGGGATGCTCAAGTCATGGTTCCGGTGCCTGGACATATCCAGTGGAGCCTTGCAGTACTCCCCAGCTACATGTACACAAATGTTCATTGTATGTGCCATTCTACACAATATGATCCTGTGGAAACACCTGCAGCAGGAACAGCATGGGGCAGGGCCACACAGCCCCCCACCATTGCCAAGGCCATTACAGGCACAGAGAACACAGAGGAGGAACAACCTGAGCCTGTCCATGTAGGCAGAAGGAGGCATGCCCAGTATGCCCAGGCTTTGTCAAAGAGGCAACTCATAGCACATACACTGACATGGTAGGGACCCAGGGAATGACACCTCTCTCTGACTTGCACATACAGTAAAAGGGATGCTAAACATGACACTACCTGTGCTTTACCATGTATAGGGAGTATACTATGTGCATCTGACATAGTCAGCCCTCCAGCACCATCCTCAATACTGGCACAGCCACAAGGTAAGTCACTCTTCCTATCAATTGCTGAATGGAGTAGTATGTTCTGCTAGTTGTATCTATGGTATGGATGTGAACATGCAAGGGAATTGGGTGGCTGAAATGGGATGGCAGAAGATAGTGGACACCTATATGGGCAGCATTAAATCCATAACAAATACTGGTGTCAAGAAAGTAGGCAGTACTAGCCAAGGTGACAAATCCCACTTCAGTACATGTGGTGGCCCAAATGTGTGTCCATAGGACACACACATGCATGTCAGTGAGGCTCACATACCCAACACCAGCCTCAGCCAGCAGGACACGTGTAGATGACCATAAAGAAAGGCTATGCTAAGGCCTCCAATTGATGGCAATGGTGAACAGCCCCCCTCCAGACCTACAGAGACAGACTATAATAGGTCTGCCAGTTGTATGTTAGTTCTGAAGGGTAAGAAGTTTGAAACTGAAATGTAGGTCAATAAAACCTACAATCTGTACTCTACTGATATGCCTCTAGTCTGCATGATAGGTCAGAATGCAAAACAAAATTGAAGCCAACAGAGTGCCTGATATACCAGTACAGTCATAGCAAATGTTTACAGTTGTCAGGTGTGCCCCCCCCCCAACAATCCTATGTAGAAATGTAGTAACATGTATGTATGGGTTTAATAACAGTGGAGCACAGATTGCCTGATCTGGCCCAATTTACAGGATAGATTGTTGCATGTGTAGAATATGCAGGGGCCGTGTGTTAGGTTGTTGTGTGTTCTATATTGTTTGGAAGTGGTCAGCATGTAGGCATGGAGGGTTGTGTCTTGGTGGCCTATGGTCAGTACTGTTGATGACAGGGCCATGTTCTGACAACTGCAGTGCCAACCACAATGCATCCCAACCATACCCAATTCAGCAGTCATCCATACTCACTGTCCAGATGTCAATATCTGTCACCATCTGAAAGATGGACATGCCATCAATGTGGGTACAGACATACACACAGTCCACAGGTGGAAGTACCATAGACAGAGTACATAAAATGTAACTGTCAACTGTACACACCTTTGGAATTGCGCATACAGGTTAGCAGCACATTAGTTGCCTGTGTAGTATGGAATACTGATGTAGCCTGGTCAAACACTGGCAGACCACAAAAGGCACAGTTATGAAATAATGAGTGACTGCCTATGTCCCCACACAAGGCAGCATAAGGGGAATGCCCCAGGTATATCTGTGAGGCAGCTACAAGAAGCTTCCATATCACACGTGCACTCAGCTCACCCCACCATCAGCCACATGTTTATCACAGGTCATATCCCTGCTGTTGGGAATGAGTACAGTACGACCTCCACTTCTGTATGGGAATACCCACAGAATGCAGCATGCTGAAGAGGTGTCCCATGCAGGTGTGTCCCTAGCTGTAAGCAGCACACTGCCAGCATCCAGACCAATAGATTAATATGGACAGGAACTATTGCTATTAACACCTCACACACCTACCCTGTCACCCCAGGGGGATCCAATGGCTCACAGCCTGGGAATGTAGGAGTGACAGAATGCACTGGCCTGCTTCAGATGGCTTGCATCATTACCAAATGCCCTACAGTCCTTTCTCAAAGGCCTGTGCCTCTCCTGTACTGCCAATGCATGTTATATCATGGGGTCCCAACTAACAACATAACACAGTCCACAGAACACAAATGCAAGGCCATGTTGACAAATCTAAGTAGCATGGCCACCATGTCCTACTGCATGAACTCTGGACTAATCCCTAAATACTGTTGGGATGAAGGGACAACTATAGGGATACTTCTCAGATATTGCTTGCATAATGTTAGGAAGAGGATAGAATAATAGAGTTGGGGGGTGTAGAAGCATGGACATCATGGAGTGTGTGAAATCTGAAACTCTGATGTGTGCCCATACTATGCCTGCCTGCAAGCCCAGTAATGGGTGGCTACAAACCTGCTCATAAACCACAATATGAAGGGGAATTGACCAGATATATGAGCACTGCCTCTGGGTAACCTGGGTGAATCTGTACAGCTGTGAGGTATGGCCACAGCAGGATATGGCAATTCTGTTACGTCAATATATGTACAAGTAGGGGATCATTGGCCACCACAGTACCAAGGTGCTGGACCATTTACACAGAATCATCAGCAAGTGTCTGCAGCTACCCCTCCAGAATGGCATGAGTGTGCAAGAATATGTAGGCTGCAGACCACAATACTGGACAGAGCTTCATTCATCTTGTATTTCCCAGTAAATAACTGTGAGCAAATATGTATATCTGTCAGTAGTTGATGAGATAATACAACATAGTGTAAAATGGTACATATGTCTGAATATCTCTGCTAACTCTAACCATGTAACACAAGCAGCACAGACACAATAGTTACTTTATCCCACTATCTTTCGCCCATTGTGACTCCATATTGTCAACCTATCTACAGATATCCTGCAGAAACAGGTTGCTAACTGTAGGTGTAGAACACCATATCCTGGACTGGAGTGCAACCTACCTGGAATGGATTCACACACTCAATACAGAAGGTCATACTGGGCATGCTCCTACACTTAGAGAAATGAAGCCCATGTCTGACAACAACAGTGGACTATACATATCTGTCAGTTGCAGATGTCTGTGCGCACACACCACATTGCACACCATTCATGCTTTGCACACACATTGGATAGGAATACTCACACATATCCAAGGCCAACACATTACAATATGTCAAACATACACACACAAAGCTGTGGGGAAGAGAGAGACAGACAGTGACAGAGAGGTTTCCATCATAAGGCCTGTCCCACCCACCACACATCCAATTGGCCAATATCACATGATGTTTTGACATCAATCACTGCAGACATTGCTTTTGGTAGCCCTCAGCCCTCTAGTGTCTGTGGTGCTTGTGATAACCGTGTAACATGATAGTACAAATCAGTATTCATCTAGAATTTGTATACACAGTCCTTTCAAATGTAAAGTTGTGTGTGACTGAGTGTTGTGTGTGTGTTTCCAGAAGAATACTTTATGGCCCATTCACACACACTGCACATCCTATTGCCCATGTTAGCACGCATGTTGTCAGTCAACTTGAAAAAACCCTCTGGCCAAGTCTCAGCCCCATAAGCTCTGTGGTACTTGTGATAACTGCATAATGCTATAGTGTAACATACTAGTTAGGTAGGAGTTCTAATCCCAGACAGGGCAATTATGAAACTCTGTGTGTGTGGAGATGAATGGTTTTGAGGCCATTCACAGTCATTATACCTCCCATTGCCTTACTTTAGCAAGCCTACTGATCTCAGTCACCTTGAAATACCTCTTTGGACAAAAGCTAGCCCCATAGTGGCACTTGTGATAATGTGTGGAGATGAATGATTTTGAGGCCATTCACAGTCACTACACCTCCCATTGCCCTACTTTAGCAAGCCTGCTGATGTCACTCACTTAGAAATACCCCTTTGGACAAAAACCAGCCCCATAAGATCCGTGTCACTTGTGATAACTGATTAATGATAGTGTAACATACTAGTTAGGTAGGAGTTCTAATCCTAGACATGGCAACTGTAAAACTCTGTGTGTATGTGTGGAATTGAATGATTTTGAGGCCAGTCACAGTCACTACATCTCCCATTGCCCTACTTTAGCAAGCCTGCTGATGTCAGTCACCTTGAAATAACCCTTTGGACCATGGCCAGCCCCATAAGCTCCATGGCACTTGCGATAACTGTATAATGCTATAGTGTAACATACTAGTACTTTTTTCAGTCTGATGAAGCATCCAGGGAGATGTAAAAGCACTTACTTTGCTGAATAAAGAAGTCATTCCTTCATCGCAGTTGTGGATTTATAGTTATTTGAAGTGATTATCATCTGGTTTGCTTCGATTGTGGTGGAGTATTCACCTTTCTTTTTCTCAACATACTAGTGAGGTAGGAGTTTTAATCCCAGACATGGCAACTGTGAAGCTGTGTGTGTTTGTGTGAGAGTGGTTGTGTGTCTTTGATAATACCTGATATTATGGACATTCACACTTACTACTCTCCCCTTACCCTGCCTTTAGCACTGCTGCTGATGTTAGTCACCTTCAAAGATACCTGTGGAGAGCTTTCCAACATGTAGGCTCCATGATGTGTGCCATAAATGCGGAGCAATGTAGTAGAAGTAATTGCATATGTATGGGTTTGAATCTCATCTGTGGCAAGTGTTTGTGTGTGTACATAGGTATGTGTGTACCTCAAAGATTTTGGCCCCATTTACACACAGTACACATCTCAGAGCCTGACTTTAGTAGTCCTGCAGATATCATCCACCTTAGAAGTACCTATTGCCAACCCTAAGCCATGTCAGGTCAGTAGTGCATGTGGTAAATGTGTAGTATAATGGTCCATAAAGATTTTTAGATAGAAGTTTGAACCTCACTCCTGGTAAATGTAAAAGATTGTTAGCTAGAGGTTTCAACCTCACCTCTGGCAAATGTAAATGTGTGTTTAGGGTAAAATTATTTTTGAGATCTCTCACTCACTACATCACCCAATGCCTGTATTTACAAGGGCTGGTGATGTTCCTCACCTTAGAAATACCTTGGGAAACATCCATCCTATATGCTCCATGGTGCACAATAAATGTGGTACACTATAGTAGCAATGCATAGGTAAATAGGGGTTTGAATCTCAGTACTGGCAAACATGGGTATGTGTGTGGGGGGCATCAGTATCCTGTGTGAAGGTTGCTGTGATTGTATAATAACAGGATCCATTGTGGGGCGGGTTTTGCTAAATTATTATGTTGAAGACCTAGTATATGTCGCAATGTCCACCTTACAAGGACAACAGATGTCAAACACCAGAGAAGCTGGTGTAGACAATTCATAGCCCTACATGTGACATTATGGATTGGTGAGCAATATAGGCAAACATTCTATTACTCAGAGAACACTCTCCACCCATGTCTCATGCACAAACACACTTGGCTAGGCAACAACCACTATATTGGTAGTTCCCTGCATATTGCCTTACAGATAGTGAGTACTGACTATCATGTCCTTGGTGTGTGAGCTGTGTAAGTATTTGCTACTGGATATTGATCTGATATGTGGATATTAACTGCAGACTACTATGTGTATAGGACATGTCATTGAGGGTTGCTGTCATGTAGTAATGGCATACCTATCAGTGTCAGATGTCTATCTGTCAAAACATTCATCCTAATGCATAACCTGTTGGCTAGCTGATTTATGTCTGTCCTCTTTACAGATGTGCAGATGTCAGGTATCCATCTTGGCTGCTTACAGGCAATCTATGCTTGACTGACACTGACATGTATGCCCAGCTGTGTTATGAATGCCACAGCTAGGAAACCCCACCCTGTATGCACCACATGCAATGGATAACTCAACTAGACTACCACAGTCAACAGAACATGCTTGGTTACAGGTCTCCAACCCAGACACTGGCCATGTTATGTAATATATGTTGCATACATGTCAATTGGAGCACCTCACTGGACCTCTGCAAGAGAAACTCAGATGATTGGATGTTACATTTAACTGTCACCCTGGGGATACCTCAAGTGGTATCAGTTGATAAGATAGCCTGCTGACAAATGTCAGGTGGCATGATACCAGTGTACCCACATCCCCTACTCTTCTCATCTCTCCATGGACATTAGCCTGGTACACACCTAGGAACACCTGCACCTATGGACCCCAGTACTGACAAATGTGTCAGTGTGCATTACTGAGAATAACAGTGTTTGTGTGTTTGTAAACTTGTAATTGATAATACCATGAGGGCCTTTTCACCCACTACACCCCAATTGCCATAGTTAGAAATGGCTGCTGCTGTAATTGACATTAAATGTACCTTGTTATACTCTTCACCCTATGGGCTACCTGGAGCTTGCAGTACCAGCATAACACTGTTGTACAAATGGGTAGAAAAGCATGGGTTACCCCCTGAGTTCTGGCAAGTGTGTGTATGTGTGCAAGTGTGGATATTTGTAGGATACAGCATTCTGAGGCCACATTCTCCAAATACAATGCACCTTGCCATGCATTATAAGGGATAGTGATGTTGCTTTCATTAAGAGAGCCATGACAAACCCTCACCCTACTATCCCTGTGGCATATGCAATAAATGCATATCCCTGTAGTAGCACTAATTATATAGACAAGGGGTTGTATTGCAGTCCTGGTCAGTGTGTGATTGTGGGTATGGCAGAGCATTATCATGGGTTTCAGTGAGTAAAATATCCAATGTGGGGTGTGGGTGCTGGGTATACTGTCTTTGCACCATGTACATGTTCCAAGGTCCACTGTATGAGGACCACTGTCACCATTAACCATACAGGTAACTAATTACACTATCCAGTCCAATGATGCATGTGCTGTGTGCAAATTCTCTGTAACAGAATGGACTCACTAACAAGGTAGTTAGCACTGATAAACCCAGGTCTCTTAGATGTGTCTATGACTGTTTTGTGTTTGTCAATGTGTATATGACAGTATGTCATACTACATAGTGTTCATTAACACCCAGTACATCCCCCATTACCATACTGTACAAGGCCTGGTGATGTTCTTCACTTAACAAGAAACTCGGGACACACCTCATCCTAAAAGCTGTGTGGTGTGTGCAATTAAGGCCAAACACATTAGTAGCAATAAGTACCTAGGTAGGGGTTCTACTTTCAGTGTTGCCAAGTAAATGTGTGTGTATGTGAAGGGATCTACTTCAATTTGCAGAAAATACATGTCCCAGGAGGTCATCTGTCTGAGAACGGACTGGCAAATGCTAACATTTCAAAGGAATCAGCTTGTAGAAATTAATTCCATCAAAACTACTAGTAAATGTGTAAATGCCCTCTTCTTCACTATACAGCTGTACAGCAATACTGGAGGTGGTATATATAGTTGGGTGTGGATGTTGTGGGCACAGCCACCCTCATTGGGGTTATTGTTCTGTGTATCCTCCCACTTAGTCTACTGTAATATTGTACAGTTTATGTTAACAGGTTAAGTAGTTGTTAATCACACAATGTCTAGTTCTACGCCACCCCACACCCTTCAAAGTGGAGGGCTGTGCCACCCACGAGCACACCTATGTTTACCAACTCCAGGATTGCACTACATTGGGGAAGAGGACAGATACCCTGCCAGTACTATCGCCAATGACATTAAACTGACAAACTGATTATGTACTGATGTGATGTTTTGCCTATTTTGTCTTGATGGAATTACATAGGCCAAAATGAGTTCACTGCAAAATTAAGTACATCCCTGTTTACAGTATTATCTGTGTATTGCATGAACAACAAAGCCTTTGTGTGTCTGTGCTATTCACAAACATTTGGTGTGTGCCACCCAGTACACTTACCATTGTCCACTGTAGAAGAGCTGCTGACATCAGCCACCATGCACTCACCTGTATACACCCCTCAGACCTATCAGCCATGTGGCACATGCAGTAACTGTTATACAGACCTGTTACTTGTGCTCAGCTGTACCCAGGGGGTCTATATTAGAACCGCGAAAGTCCTATACATCGAATACATAAACATCGACACATATTATGCGAACCACAAATACACCGAACGCTCTAAACCGCGAAATTCAAAATCTCGAATCGTCATAGTTGTCCAACCCCAACGCCCGCTATATACAGCCTACCCAAACAAAATAAATAAATCATATACATACACTAACCAAAACCCTACTTTTAACCCTAAAGTAAATCTTGCATATACTACCATATATGCACTTACCTTAACCCGCACCCTAAGTCTAAGGTCCGTAACTATCGCACACTTACCTTACAGAGCTATACCGCAGAAGGGCCAACCATGATGATTCGACATTTTGGATTTTGCTCTTCAGGACGATCAGTGTTTTTGCGGTTCGATGAATACGTATCGACATTTCCACATTCTGGTAAGTGGACCTTTGCAGTTTTAATAGGGAGCCGTACCCCGGATATGACACGGTCAAGGTGTCACCACAGAGCCATTCCCCTTGTAGGAAACAACAGCAGACCTACATCCTACTGACACATAGACACCTACAATACAAACTGAATACATTATGGAGACCACAATTAGTCAATGTTAATAACAGCTATAATGCATCATGGCTGGACAGCTACACATCCTGACATGTAAGCATTAAACTTTCCAGCTGAAAACATGTTACACAGCATTACATTGCTAAATCTTAGTACATTCACCCTGTGCATCAGAACCATATTAGCATGTCCCTGCATCGATGGTATGGATGACAGGGATGTGGCACATGTATCATCATATGCACAGAGTGTGTTGTGGGTTTGCCAGAGACCTAGGCTGAGCTGTTTGGTTAACATTATGTGTGTGTGTGCTAGGGGGTTCTTTATCAATTGGGCTGTGCAGATGTGGTGTGTGTAGGTATGGAGGTGCTCTAGTTGTGTTGGTGATGTGTGTGTGTATGTATGCACACAGTTCTGCCATGTGGCTGCCATATACAGGGGTTTGTTGGACAGCTGCGGACCATACATGGCAGGGTGTACAGTTTTCTGTGTCCAGCCACCAACTCAAGAACTGTGCCTGCCAGGGGTTCCACGGGCACTACCAGGTAGAAACCCAGATATGGTACTCTCCCCTGATGATGACAAATGTATGCTGGATCTGTGTCCCTGTTGGGACTGGCCAGGACCACATGCATGTGGCCTGCTGTGTTGTGGTGTGGACAGCACCCCCTCTGCAGTGCTGGTGCTGGTACTGCCACTATGAGAGCTGCTGTGACTTGTTGCACGTCCACGAAGACCTCCACCTGTTGGTGTTGCTGACCTATGTACATGTGGCTGTCACCCTACTCCCACCATATGCTCTAACACAGAGACTGCATGGTTGAGGATTCACACCATCCCACCCAAACGTCTATCCAGGACCTCTGCAAAATAACGGTGGGCACCTGCAAGATCATGACTGTTGTCAAGTAGTGCAGAATGAGAAGCCCTCTAGAGCCTCAGACTCTGTCTGGTGTAATGTTCCATATGTGCCTGTGCCTCCATGATGGACCAAAACATGTGTCTGGTGACACCTGCTGTGGCACTTCTGCCAGGGTATGATGGCCAGCAGCCCCTCCTATGAGCACCCCTGTACATCTGCCTGTGTGGTACCTCGTCGGTTATCCAGTTGTGGCTGCTGTGTACAGACACACTTGCCATAGTCACCACACTGTCCTGTCCCATGCCACCACCCGCCAACTGTCCCTCATCTATAGCCACTGGTGATGGGGTATGTATAGGCACTGTGACTGTATGTAGGGATGGGGTGGATAAAAGGGGGATGTCAACTGATGGCACAGCTTCAGCACCTGACAACTCTGTCTGTGCCACACCATACCTATCATTATTGTCAGAGTCTGTATGGACACTAACATCAGTATGCCTGCAGGAGGGACCCTGATGCACCTTGTCACCTGTGAGGGTAAAACAAAAAATGTAATTTAAGACCGTATGACATTGCTTACCACTACACACACACACACACACACACACACACACACACACACACACACACACACACACACACACACACACACACACACACACACACACACAAGGTTGCACAAAGATATTACATAGAACTCTCATTACCCAACAGTCGACATGCATGACATATGGCACTCAACAGCATGCACCGCAGATAAAGTCAACCCTTTTTACCAATATTATACATCTCTGTGATGCATGAGTTGTGTTAGTAGGTGATGCCCCTTCCCCTGGAACACACTGCGCCCATGTACACAGTATTGCTGTGCACCTGTTTAGCACCCTGGCATATATGAATGTGTACACACCATTGCTGAATGTGTGTATGTGTGGCAGTTATGTTTGATCTGTTGCCCACAGCCCCTATGTGTTTGTCTGACACATACATGGGATGATATGAGGACAGATGTCAGTAGTGAATGCCTGACCTCTGATTTGCAGATCTCATCATCAGCAGTGCATGTATGAGTAATAAAATCTGATTACATTAACAACCTTCAAAGCTTACTGTGGCTATGAGGAGTATACACACCCTTGCTGACATGCCAGCCTATTCCATGATATGCAATGGGGCCACAATACTGCATATGTTAACATTAAACACACCTGATATGTGACATATGACCTGTGTGGTCAAATGCAGTATCAAACAAATGTGTTAGCTGTGCAGATGCTGATTGAGATGCATACAATATGTGGGTTGCATAAGAGTGCACACCGTTAACACGATGGTTTGTTGCAGCACCTGTTAAGTGAACTACAGCAGTCACTATTCCTGGAAGGGGTATACTAGCATGGCCCATCTTTACTTACCATTATTATTCACACCGCCCTACAAATTTCCCCCAACTCTGCCAGATTGCAAGGTCAGCTCATGTGCATGGCCCTTGGAGGTCAAACAGTGCCTTCACTATTGCTGTGGAATCAGGGTTATGTCTGCCACAATTCATGTCCTTGACTGTGTTCAGATACAACCATTCTTAGCAAGCTTTAGATGTCTGCTTCAGTTCACTGTTGTGTTTCAGGATGACACCCCGCCCCATCCTCAGGCTTATTGCAGATGCTTGACAACTATGGGCCACACATGAGTGTCATTTTGTAGTGTTCCAAATTCAGAACGCCATGTCTACCGGCCTAGTTCCTGCTAATGAGCAGCAAACCTAAAGGTGTACATTGGCACCAGCAAGGTACAGATGGGGATGGTGGGCCTGAGGTGGAGTATGGTGTTGCTTGTATACCACATGTATCTTTATTAATACTGTCTGTAGGTTTTAGCCTTGGTCTCAGTACACCATTACACATTGCAACACATACCTTTGGGAGACTTGATGTTATGCATATGCTACCTGTAGAAAGTCCTGGATGATGTTTCCTGTGGAACAACTCGTCCATCTGATTACCCTAACCTATAGGCCACACTTATGCAGATTCCAGGCAATTGTTGACAAAGGTACTGCACAGGCAGTACTTGCTAGACATTCCTGCAAGTTCCTCAGTGTTGCTGCATGTTTCTCGGCAGCCTCCATGACCAGATTGCAACATGTGTTGTCATCTGACTTGGATGGGCATCTGTTTATTTTCTACATTAATGTTGTCCCATACTTTATAGTCACATACATGACTGCCTGCACTGTTTGCCATGGTATATGCAATGGTGAGGTAAGGCTACTTCTCCCACTCCTGAGTGCTACCTTTCGAATATGGGATCCATTCCATGGTTTGTAAGATGTGTGCAAGCCATTGCTGCCTCTGTTGCAGGGGAGTGGGCAAATATTATGGACATACTTCTTGGACAGCAGACCATTACTTAGTGTGACATTGAGGCTCTGTATTTGATGGAAGGTGCGTACTCAAGAAGAGTGGATGCTGTCAGTACCTCAACAGCTGCTTCCACAATATATTATTTAGAGTGTGTGCACACATATGCTTCCAATGTTTGTTAAGGTGTGTATTCCCCATATTTGTTGTCCTAACATAGGATTTCATATTACACATTCATTGCTCATGTTAGGATCCACATTACAGGTTGTAAAAGGTGTGGAATGTGGTATTGTGATATGCCATTGTATAGATCTGTAACAGTTGCCATTGTAATAGTGTGTTGAATACACTGTTGTGGCCACTGTATAAGGGTAATGTTTCAGAAAAGTCCCTACTGTAGGCCATTTCTCCCACCATTATGTTTATCTCTGTCCACACATCTTGCACTGACAGGTTGTTAGGTATACTGCAGGATACTTACATTCCCTTCAGATATGCCAGTTAACAGCAACAATAAGTGAACATGTACAGCATGCATTATAGGTAGGTGTGTTAAATGTGTGCATAGCAAATACCATGGCCATAACATGGCCGGTGTATTGGCAACTTGAAAAAACGAAAAAGCCAGCAAATGTTGGCAAGTGCCACATCCAAAAATAATTTATTCCCATAGGGAAAAGAATTCCCCTATGTATGTAAAATTGTAACAAACAATTTACAAAACCTTCAGACCGGTTTCGGCTCCTGAGAGCCTTCTTCAATGATACAAAAAAGACAAAAACTTGTGGGTATCAGTATACATACATATATATGGTTCAACCACACAAGAGAACCAATGAAAGCAATACATTTATAATTGGTCATTAAGACCAGGTGAAAACAAAGCTCCCAGTTTGATGATCCATTTTCTCTCCTTTAAACTAAGCAATTCATTCCAATAAACTTTGTCTTTGCATTTTCCTTTTATACAGTCAATAATGACAAATTTGAAACATGCAGATGTATGTTTCAAACTATGTTTATAAAGTGCGTTACTAATACGTTTATTTTTAACATCACTCAAGTGTTCACATATTCTAAGACGAAAAGACCTAGAGGTCTTTCCAACATAAAATGCAGAACAATTACAGGTCACCAAATAGATGACCCATTCAGTACTACAATTGGCCCAAAATTTGATGTCAAAGACTTGTGAAGTATTTTTACTGCTAAATTCACAAGTATGTGAAACCCTAATACAAAAGGAACAATTCCCACAAGGTGAGCACCCAACGATGGGTTTGCCCAAGAGGGACAACTGGACGGAAGCAACAGAATCAGAACCCACTCTCTTATAATGACTGAATTTGGAGCCAATGGTCTGTCCCCTTCTGAATGAAAAAGAACATCTTTCTGGAAGAATAGAGTTCAATTTTGGATCAGCTTTAAGCACATTCCAATGTCTATATATGATGTTTTTAAAGCCCTGTGTGTTACGTCCATATGTGGTCACCAAACGCAAGGACTGTGAATTTTGATTTTTATTCCTGTCTCTATAAGATAATAAATCATCTCTATTTAAGTTGGATGCAGCACCTGTTAAGTGAACTACAGCAGTCACTATTCCTGGAAGGGGTATACTAGCATGGCCCATCTTTACTTATCATTATTATTCACACCGCCCTACAAATTTCCCCCAACTCTGCCGGATTGCAAGGTCAGCTCATGTGCATGGCCCTTGGAGGTCACACAGTGCCTTCACTATTGCTGTGGAGTCAGGGTTATGTCTGCCACAATTCATGTCCTTGACTGTGTTCAGATACCGCCATTCTTAGCAAGCTTTAGATGTCTGCTTCAGTTCACTGTTGTGTTTCAGGATGACACCCCGCCCCATCCTCAGGCTTATTGCAGATGCTTGACAACTATGGGCCACACATGAGTGTCATTTTGTAGTGTTCCAAATTCAGAACACCATGTCTACCGGCCTAGTTCCTGCTAATGAGCAGCAAACCTAAAGGTGTACATTGGCACCAGCAAGGTACAGATGGGGATGGTGGGCCTGAGGTGGAGTATGGTCTTGCTTGTATAACACATGTATCTTTATTAATACTGTCTGTAGGTTTTAGCCTTGGTCTCAGTATACCATTACACATTGCAACACATACCTTTGGGAGACTTGATGTTATGCATATGCTACCTGTAGAAAGCCCTGGATGATGTTTCCTGTGGAACAACTCGTCCATCTGATTACCCTAACCTATAGGCCACACTTATGCAGATTCCAGGCAATTGTTGACAAAGGTACTGCACAGGCAGTACTTGCTAGACATTCCTGCAAGTTCCTCAGTGTTGCTGAATGTTTCTGGGCAGCCTCCATGACCAGATTGCAACATGTGTTGTCATCTGACTTGGATGGGCATCTGTTTATTTTCTACATTAATGTTGTCCCATACTTCATAGTCACATACATGACTGCCTGCACTGTTTGCCATGGTATATGCAATGGTGAGGTAAGGCTACTTCTCCCACTCCTGAGTGCTACCTTTCGAATATGGGATCCATTCCATGGTTTGTAAGATGTGTGCAAGCCATGGCTGCCTCTGTTGCAGGGGAGTGGGCAAATATTATGGACATACTTCTTGGACAGCAGACCATTACTTAGTGTGACATTGAGGCTCTGTATTTGATGGAAGGTGCGTACTCAAGAAGAGTGGATGCTGTCAGTACCTCAACAGCTGCTTCCACAATATATTATTTGGAGTGTGTGCACACATATGCTTCCAATGTTTGTTAAGGTGTGTATTCCCCATATTTGTTGTCCTAACATAGGATTCCATATTACACATTCATTGCTCATGTTAGGATCCACATTACAGGTTGTAAAAGGTGTGGAATGTGGTATTGTGATATGCCATTGTATAGATCTGTAACAGTTGCCATTGTAATAGTGTTGAATACACTGTTGTGGCCACTGTAAAAGGGTAATGTTTCAGAAAAGTCCCTACTGTAGGCCATTTCTCCCACCAATATGTTTATCTCTGTCCACATATCTTGCACTGACAGGTTGTTAGGTATACTGCAGGATACTTACATTCCCTTCAGATATGCCAGTTAACAGCAACAATAAGTGAACATGTACAGCATGCATTATAGGTAGGTGTGTTAAATGTGTGCATAGCAAATACCATGGCCATAACATGGCCGGTGTATTGGCAAACCTGAACAAGCAACAAGGACCTCTGAAGCTGAAATGCAAACAAACACCAATCCCAACCAAAGTGTCACATAGCTCACAACACCAGTGTGCCACCCAACAACAGCCCCTAAGGCAAGGCAACGTACCCAACTCTTTAGTCATAGGTGACTCTATAGTCAGGCAGACTGATGTCCCACTCACCAGGCTGAACAAGGAAAAAATTACAGTCAGGTGCCAGGATCTGCCACATAACGCATGCACTCAAGTCACTCCACAGCAAGTACAAATATGAGTCTGTCATTGTCTATGTTGGAGTGAATGACTTGAGACATACCTCCCTGGACTGCATGAAAAGAGACATGGAAGAGATCTTGGATCATGTGGCCCAGGCAGGTATGACCCTAGCCCTGAGTAGCATCCTGCTTTCACCCAGAATGATACCACAGTATAAGGACAAAATGATTGACTTCAACAATTGACTAAGTTTCTGGAGTCATTCAAAGGGGATCCAGTATCTGTCTACCTGGGACAGCATGATCGACAGACCACGATGCTTTGCCAGAGATGGTCTGCACCTGTCGCCCCTGGGATTCATGTTACTGGCTAAGGCTCTTACCACCCCTATAGTGCCTTTTTTAGGCAAAGTTCAAAGGACAAAACCACCACCATAACAGGTACAAGCATGCAAAATCTGAAGGTAATGTTACTCAATGCTAGAAATCTAAACCTCAAAATGCACTCTCTCGAGGTACTCCTAAAAATGGAGAACATCAATATCTGTGCATTAACGGAGACCTGGTTCAAGGCTACAGAGAGCACCCCTGCAATACCAGGCTACAACTCTTACCACACTTTTTGGCCACCAAACCAGGACCGAAACAGTAAAGGTGGAGGAGTGTCCATATTCACCAAGGATATTCACACCAGGCTAGTTGCCCAACACAATGCGTCTGAAATTCTCCAGGTGCAACTAAAACTAGGTAAGAATGCAATCTAAATTTTAGCTTGCTACAGATCTCCCACCATGCCCCAAGATTCTCATTACACCTTTCTAAACATACTGGAAAATATTAAGATACAACCAAACACCCTAATACTGGGTGATTTCAACTACCCTGCCATTAACTGGGAAAAGTACTCGTGTACCAAGACCTTTGTCCAATGGTTCTTGGCATTCATAAATTCCAATGCCCTGGATCAACTAATCCTTAGTCCCACCTGGGGCTCCAATATCCTAGACCTGGTCATTACTAACATGTGAAATCGATGCTCCACACCTATAGTCACCCCCTCGTTGGCCAGGTCTGACCATTAGCTAATCACTCTTGACATCCACATCCCACCCCCCAATAAGGAAACCTCTGTAAAAAACTTCTCCAAAGCCAACTTCATGCTACTTAAGTCAGAAGTGACAAATTTCATGAGACCCATGCAGATGGGAACTGAAAGTTTGACTGCTGAATCCTACACATTGTATAAGCATATCCACTCGTGCATGAATTGTGCCATCCCCAATAGAACCAAGATGCTCTCCTCCAAAAAAAGGAAGCCAATCTGGTGATCCCTTGTCATAAACAAACTTTACAACAAAAGGAAGAATCTGTTGCAGAAAAGAGGAAAATCTCAGGATGCAAAAAACTTCCTTACTAGCCTCAGTAAGAAGCTGAGATCCTTCATAAAATCCTCCAAAGCTAGTTACGAAAATAAAATTTCCAAAGATTCCAAAGACAACCACAAGGAATTCTATAGCTATGTCAAGAATCTAAATGGCAATGCTCAGATCTGCTCTGAGCTACAGCAGAATGGCATTTAATATACTGATCCCAAGGATATTGCCAATATCCTGGCAGATCGATTCAGTGCAAACTTCACCCCCCTCTGACCCCCTAATGGGCCCATCTCAATACCGAGAGATTATCAAATTCTGGTAATAACGGCCACACAGGTAAAAAACACACTCTCCAAAGCTAAGAATACAACATCCATGGGACCAGACAACATCCCAGGCTGTGTACTACATGAACTACAAAATGAACTGGCACCTCACCTAAGTGCCATGTTTAATCATAGCCTCACCTCAGGCTTTGTGCCCACTGAGTAGCGCACAGCTACAATTATCCCACTCCATAAGGGGAGATCCACCTTGGATCCAGGGAACTACCACCCCATCAGTCTGATGAGCCTGATCTGCAAGGCCATGGAATGTATCATCATGGAACCTTTAAACAAAGACATTGGCAACCTTCAAACACTGGACCCCACGCAGTTTGGGTTCATGAAGGGCCGATCATGTTTCCTGAACCTGATTGACTTCTTTGAATCAGTCTCCAGAGCCATGGACAAGGGTAAGGTTGTCCACACAGCCTATCTGGAGCTCACCAACGCCTTCAACACCATCCCCCACTCTGGAATCATAGATAAACTTACTATGCTGGGCATTAATCCCTACATCACTCGATGGGTTGCTAACTGGCTTACTGACAGAAGCCACACAGTAAAAGTAGCCAATTCCAAATCCAGCTCCAGATAAGTGACAAGTGGAGTACCTCAGGGTTCAGTCCTGGGACCACTCTTGTTTGGCATCTACCTCTCTGAAGTACAGGCCAACACTAAGGGACTCTGTCTAACAAAGTTCGCAGATGACTGCAAACTGGGAGCCATTACTGAATCCCCAAACGATGTGGATATTCTACAAAATGGCCTTACAGAAACAGATGCTTGGTGCCAGAGCCATGGGCTCAAGCTCAATGCCAAGAAAGGTATAGTTATCCCCTTTGGGAAAAAACATGTACCCATGAATTACCACATAGGTGGCAGTACACTAAACACAGAAAATGTGATTAGAGACTTAGGGACACAGGTGGACAGTGGTGTCACCTTTGATAACCACATTGCCACAACAGTCAGGAAATTCTTCTATGTGGCACACCTCATCACGAAGGGCTTTTCATCCAGAAAAAAGGAGGTTATTGTCCCAATGTACTCATCCCTAGTTAGATCCATTATAGAATACAATGCCACATTTGGTATGTACCTCTCAAGACATCTGCAACAACTGGAAAGTCCACAGAAATACCTCACTAAAAGAATCACAGCCCTAGAGCAGATTCCCTATGCTGACCATCTAAAAATCTCCACCTATACTCTTGTTGCATATCATGTACTCAGAGGCGATCTCTGCTTAACATACAAGGCCATGTCAAACCCAGATCTGTTGGATATGCTACACTTAAAGAAATCCCAATCCCTCAGAGACACATGCTCCAGGGATCTAAACCTTGTCATCACAATGAACAAAACATGCTGGAGGGATAGGTTCCTGACCCAAAGACTCCCCAGACTCTGGAATAGACTGTCCATACATGTCAAGCAGAGCACCTCTTTGGCCCTCTTCAAAAGGAACCTTGATGATTGGATGGGAGATATGAAATTCACCCTGGGGATCATGTCAGTTGCCCTGCTAGACAGGGGTCCAGGGAAGTAAATACTGTGGGAAGAAATAGTCAGGAGAATTTTTATGGCTAGGTTTGTGTAGGCCCTAGGACCAATAGCCTAGTACCAACCTATGAACCTACAAACCTATGAAGAACTCCATACTCACCAGCTACAGGCTACTGCCCCAGTTGTATACCAGAGGGACCTACATAGTTGTGTGAGAGATGTAATGTCAGTAGCCATACCTGTGGGATTGGTACAGGGTTGGAGCAGCATTTCAGTAGATCAACAGTACAAACACACAATACTAGAGATTATGCACATCTGTTCATTACTACACTGCAGCAACATACTATGTTATCTGACATATGCATGAAGATACTTTACAGATGAAGATAGATAAGCAGCAGTGGTCTACTAATGTGCCCTGGGGTCTTACCTGCATGCTCCTCATCCATTGTGTGGGTAGCACCCACCTCCACAATGCTATCTTCAGGTTCCTGGCTTGGCTGGCAGGCAGGTGCTCCAAGGCTGACAAGGAGCTCCTCAGCATGTTTCAGTGGGGGCTGGATGGCATGACCCCCACCTGTGGCTAGCTGGTCCCTCCTATCTGCCACAGCATGCTGACGGGCTTGACAGAAGAAATCAGTGCAACAATGTTGCACCTGCTCATATCTGTGGTTATGCAGGCCAACATCATTTACCCTGTGGATGAACTCGTTCCACACTGCAGCCCTCTCCTTCAGATCATTATCTGTGCATCCAAAGAGGGTTCTGTGATGTAGTACAATGAAGTTTATGATAATATCATTCTCCTGGGGAGTATATGCAGGGAGACGTTCACCGGACATGGTACCCGGAAGACATAAACAGGAAAAAAGGTCAGAGGACCTTATACTGCAAAGATATAAGTGGGAGGGAGGCCTAATGATTAAGGTGTTTGCCTTACAAACACAAGGTACAGGGTTTGCATCTCACAGGGGATAATTGGCTAGGCTTAAAATGGCTCACAAGGGCAGTTAGCCTAGTACTAAACTATGAACCTATGAACCTATGAACCTACATATAATAGTTGTTAATTGACATCTCTCTCCCCCAACATATCTGCTACAATAATCTGAACACACAAATCAATGGGTATGTTTACACCAAACCTACTGTTGAGACATATATCCTATTGTTCAACAAATATTGAAATGTGTTTCAATTCATGCTCCATATTGAAACACTATCATTGGTGGCCTGTTGCTATCAATGTAACCTGCATACCGTTGTAACGGCCACTGTGGTTCCATATATGCATGTGTTCTGTTTGCTATGCAACTGTTCCAAATCTGGTGTTTTGAGTTAATGGGAATATCCATGCATGCTGTTATTGTGGATTGTGTTGACTATTCCTAACCCACATATGTTCTAAAACTGCAATACAATAACATGTTTTGGAAGGCCGTTCCCAGCGGACCTATCTCTCTCACATCATCTGGGCATGGCACCGGGCCACAGCACTTCTGGGACCCACCTTGGGACCTCCTCATCCACTGGTCCTCCACTACCTTCAGGTGGAACCACCTCAGGGGATTGGGCTTGTCCCCCCTGGGAGACGGCACAGACAGGATTCTGTCACCTGAGGTCAGGTCCAAGGTCTGGTGCATAGGGAGCTCTGCAGAGAATTGGGAGATCTGATACACCAGCTAGAGGGCCTCATGGTACAATTAGAGGGCCAGCCTGCCCCTCCTGCTTATCCCCCAGCACAGCCACCTTCAGGGCTGTGAAGGTGCAGTGGTGACTGCCCATGGGTGGGGACCTCAGTCCCACTGTTTCCAGTTGGGGGCTTATGGGCTTCCAATTTCCAAACACCCCTCCCCGTCCAAGGTGTTTATCCCCCACATGTGTCATATACTGCCCCGGTATACTGTCTTGACTGTCTTGTATGTCTTCCAACCCAACCTACCTCCCCAAATGTACTTACTATCCTTCCCCAACATCCCACTCTCACCTTAACAAAAAAGGGCAATCTGTTCCCAAAAAGACTTTCACACCATACATAACTGTCCATTTCAACACCCACCTACAACTGCTTAAAAGTGCCTCAATCACTCTGTATCCAACAGCCCTTGTTTTGGCCAGTAAAAAAAATTATCACCCTTGCAAGTGTCTAACCCAGGACCCTGCACACCATATCCACAACAATTTACCACAAAGCCATCTGATCTGCAGATATTTGTGATGTTTTCTCAAACATATGCAGCACAGTCATTCAACAGTAGGGAAATGTATACATATATATATATATATATATATATATATATATATATATATATATATATATATATATATATATTTGTATATATGTAGACATACATGTCTATACATATTATATATATATATATATATATATATATATATATATATATATATATATATAAAATATATATATATGTGTGTGTGTGTGTGTGTGTAGATATATATATATATATATATATATGTGTGTGTGTGTGTGTGTGTGTGTGTGTGTGTGTGTGTGTGTGTGTGTGTGTGTGTGTGTGTGTGTGTATTGTATATATGTAGACATACATGTATATATATATATATATATATATATATATATATATATATATGTACAGAGAGAGAGAGAGAGCATTCAGACATCAGATCCACACTCTGAACCGCCTTCCTCCACAGCTGAACTGTTCTGCCTTGCTACAAAACAGAGCATCACATGTGGAGACAGCCTAACATTAGGGGGGGTATATAGGGACAGATCATATATGTGCCTATTATAAACTTATGAAGTTTGTGCATGATACATTTCATATTACCATGACTGTTCTGAAGGTGATGGGGTCTGAAACTCATGTGTCTATCATTACTTCATTACTTCCACCTTCAGATATTTGCCAGACTAATATAGATGTTTGGAGGAACAGAACAAACACTATGATGGCTTATATCTTGACATTATCTGCAGATCTGCACAGTTGACAGGTATGGCCCACTGCCCACAGGGTCAGATGGTATGTCCATAGCAGTTGTTCAGCAGGACAGCATTACAGCAAGTCTTGATGGCACATATAAATCTTTCAACAGCGTCTATCCCATTATTACAGACCAAGTACTACATTCAGTTACATGCATACATGTTTCACTTACCTGTTTTATTATTGTGCTCTCTTCTGTGTACCTGTTTGATGTCTCCCTTGTTTGTTTTGTTTTCTTTTTTTAGTAGTATTTTTGTTTTTATAGTATTATTTTTGTTTTTTGCTTTTTTTTCCTCTCTCTGTATCTATCTCTCTCTCTCCACTGCAGGCATTGACCTGGTATGAATAGGTTGCAGCATGTCTTTTGTAGGTGATGCTCATAATCAGGTGATGGCCTCTGCACCAGTTGGTGTTCCCCACTTTCTAACTGCATGCAGCCAGCTGTGTAGTACTTCCAATAGCCAATGTCATAGCAACACACTACTATAAATGACTACATCATGTGGGCATTGTCCCTTTACCTTTCCTGTATGGAAGACATCCTTCCTCTGTGTGGGCAGTGGTGTTACAGACAGCAGGTAGCAATACCTCTTACAACAGGACTTGTGGACACAGGCCAACTACATGTTAGTATAAGGTTCCCGACCTAGGGACAGTGCGTAAGTATTGCTGTTATATGCATTGAATACTGCTAGTTTTACAGGGTTTGTGTGTACATGCTAGTTTTGCATGGAATGCAGTCTGTCTGCATAGCTCTGAACTGTGGGCTTATCCACATGATGGCCAGAGGATTGGCTGTTATGTATTGTCTGTTCACCACACAGGTCTTGTCCCTGACATATCAGTGTCAATCTCTCTGTTGATTGCTATCAGTACATGGCAACATCCATTTGTTTCTGACTTCATTATCCTGAGTAAGGGTATGTTGCAACCAATCTTGTAATACCAGGAACTTTGATAGTGTATAACAACAATATTTCAAATATGGCCCTGTTTTTCAGCCTCTGTCCTTCACCTATATACCAGTCTTTGTCCAGATGTCATTCAGTAGGAGGTTGTTAGGTAATGGCCTATCATTATTTAGTGCTGGCATTCCTGCTATCATTCCAGTGATGTTGTGGACTCCCACACAAATTGTGGGGTAGGGTCCATATATATGAGGGCTACAGCTGGACAAAACATGTGTGACCCTGTACCGTCCGGAGGCCAGTGTATAGAGAACACTGTTATATGCCCTTGCAAGACATTTTATGGGGAGGGGTATTAAATGTTTTTAACCTAGACTGTTACAACATTTCTGGGATATCAGTAATGATAAACATTAAGGTATATGGCTGTACATTTTCATATGTTTCATCATGGGAACAGTGATGGGCTAGAGCTTACTGTCTTACACACAGTTCTGTTTGTCAGTTTGATAGTGACATTTTAAGTTAAGCATTGTTATGTAACAGATTCATGTACATTGTGATAACTAATACTTTTCCTGCTAGGGGTTGAGTACAGAGTGTAATTAGAGGCTGCTGAACTACATATGTAATTAAGTGTTGATTGATTCTTATCTTCAAGGCAAGTGTATTTTTACTGTTGTACTACTTGAAGGCTTTAGCCTAGACAGCAAAGTATGTTATGTTTTGCAGATTACTGTATCATATGTTTTGTTTGAGAGTTGCATTAATCAGTTATTATCTATTTCAAACACCTAACTGCTATAAGAAATGGCATAAACAACTGAAATAGTACACAGATAAACATTTCTATGTATGCAAAGTTGTGTGCGGTGTGTTGTCCTTTGCATTGTGTGTGGGTATATATGCCATACAATAGTTCTCATTTGTAAGAAGGAATCAGACACTGGCCATTTGAAAAGGTGGCAACTGTAGGAATAATAGGTTCATAGGTTCGTACTAGGCTATCTGCCCTAGGGCATTTATAAGCCTAGCCAGAGTGTGTGTGGCTTTCACCACCCCTTAGGATGAGAATACTACGCCCTTTTAGGGTTTAGTTTACTGTGCCTCTGTCTAGTAGTGACACAGAGATGACCCCCGGGGTAAACCTATGATCTCCCATCAACTCGTCGAGATTTCTCTTGAATAGAGTCAGTGAGGGGCTCTGCCTAACATGGACTGGGATTCTGTTCCAGAGTGAAGGGAGCCTCTGGGTTATGAATCTGTCCCTCCAGCACGTCCTATTTATTTCTGTGTTGAGGTTTAAGTCTCTTGTTCTCGTGGCTCTGATGGATTTGGATTTTCTGAGGTGGAGCATGTCCATTAATTCCGGATTGGACATGGTCTTGTACGTCAGGCACAGATGACCTCTGAGTAGGCGGTATGCGACTGAATAGAGCTGGAGTTTTTTCAGTCGGGCAGCATATGACATATGTTTAAGACCCTTTATCCTCTTGGTGAGGAACTTTTGGGGTCTTTTCAACTGCTGCAGGTGTCGGGTGAGATACATCCCAAATGGGGCATTGTACTCAATCATTGGCCTGATAAGAGAAGAGTACAGGGGCACAATGACCTCTCTTGATCTAGATGTGAAACCCTTCATGATAAGGTGGGCAATATAGAAGGTCTTCCTAACCACTTTGGCAATGTGAGTGTCAAATGAGAGGTTACTGTCAACCTGGGTCCCTAGGTCCCTGATTACCTCTTCCATACTTAATGGATTACCACCTATGTGGTAGTTTGTCGGTACCTTGTTTTTCCCAAAGGGTATGACTATACATTTTTTGGCGTTCAGCTTAAGGCCATGGCTCTGGCACCAATTATCCGTTTCTATGAGGCCTCTCTGAAGGATGTTTGTGTCTGCTGGAGTATCAATTATGGCGCCCAGTTTGCAGTCATCTGCGAACTTTATCATCCACAATCCTCCTATGTTTGCCTGTACCTCGGAAAAATAAATGCCGAACAAGAGTGGTCCCAGGACTGAGCACTGTGGGACACCGCTTGTGACTGGCTTAGAGTCTGACATAGCTCCAGCAACTCTGACCCTGTGGGTTCTGTCCTTGAGCCAGTTTGCAACCCATCTTGTGACATATGGGTTTACATTTAAGCTGGTGAGTTTGTCTATGATGCCCGAGTGAGGTATTGTGTCAAAGGCTTTTGCAAGGTCAAGGTAGGCTGTGTGAACTGCCTTACCCTCATCAATGGCCTTAGTGACTGTTTCAAAAAAGTCGACCAAGTTCAAAAGGCAGGATCTGCCCTTGACAAAGCCAAATTGGGTAGGATCCAATGTCTGTAGGTCCCCAATGTCTTTGTTTATGAGTTCCATAATGCTCCTCTCCATAGCTTTGCAGACCAGGCTAGTCAAGCTTATGGGGCGGTAATTTCCAGGGTCCGTAGAAGCACCGCCTTTGTGAAGTGGGACCACTGTTGCTGTGTGCCACTCTTTGGGTACGTATCCTGTAGTAAGGCTAAGATTAAACAGCAGCCTTATGTGTGGGTTTAGTTCCTCTTGGAGTTCATGTAGCACACAGCCCGGGACACCATCCGGTCCCATTGATGCTGTGTTTTTAGCTTTAGAGAGGGCGGCTCTCACCTGGGCATCTGAGATGTTAGGGAGGCTACACTCTGCTGGGATAGTTATTTCTCCTTTTGGGGGGAGGGGAGGAGAAATTTGCACTGAACCTGTCTGCCAGAATGTTGGCAATGTCAGTGGGTTCAGTGTATTTTGTGTCATTTTGGACTAACTCTGAGCATATCTGGGAGTTTCCACCCAGGTTTCTAACATAGCTAAAGAAGGCCTTGTGATTGTCTTTTGTGTCTTTTGCAATTTTTCTCTCAAAGTTGGCCTTGGATGATTTTATGAGTGATCGTAGTTTTTTGCTAGTACTGATCAGAGATGCCTTCCCTTTTAGGGATTTTGCTCTGTCATGTAGTAGCTTCCTCCTCCTGTTGTAAAGTTTGTTTATGGCTGGGGTCCACCAGACCGGGCGCCTGCCTTTAGGGGAATGGGTCTTGGTTTTATTTGGGATTGCATGATCCATGCATTCTTGAAGGTGCCCATAGAAGGCATTTGCAAAGGATTCAGCAGTGTGGGTTGTGGTTTCCACTGGCCCAGGGGCCTTGAAGGATACCACTTCAGTTTTAAGAAGTGTGAAGTTTGCTTTTGAGAAGTTCTTCACTGTGGTCTTTTGTGCAGGGGGTGGGGGCAGGATGTGGATTTCCAGTGAGATTAATTTATGGTCTGATCATACCAAAGAGGGATATACATCCGGTGTGGAGCATTTTGTCCCCATGTTTGTGATGATCAGGTCTAGTATATTGTCTCCTCTTGTGGGAATGATGACTAGTTGTTCCATTGCATTTGAGTTTATGAATTCTAGGAACCTTTGGGCTAGGGTGTTGGGGCTTGAGTAATGTTCCCAGTCTATGTTTGGGTAGTTGAAGTCTCCCAAAATGAAGGTATTTGGAGAGACATTCATACTCTCCAGTGTCTTCAGGAAGGCTGTGGGGTTCCTGAGTTTGAGAGGGTGGTCTGTAGCATGCTACAAACGGTAAGGCAGTTTTGCCTATGCTTAGTTGCACCTGGATAGTCTCCGATGCTTCGTGCATTGCCACTAACCTGGAGGTGTGGGTATCTTTGATGAAAATGGATACTCCCCCTCCTTTTGTGGTTCGGTCCAAGTTTTGGGGCCAGAAAGCATGATATGAGGTAAAACCTGATAGTGCTGGGGTGCTCTCAGGAGCCTTGAACCAGGTTTCAGTCACTGCACAGACATCAATGTTCTCCATACTGAGGAGGGCTTTGAGGGCGTGCAACTTGAGGTTTAGACTTCTGGCATTGAGCAGCATTACCCTTAGTTTTTTTCCACTTGTGTTTTCTAGGGAGGTAGGTTTGTCATTTGAGCCTTGCCTAAAAAAGGCACTATGGGTGTGGCAAGAGCCTTGGCCAATATCCGGAAGCCCAGGGGTGACAGGTGCAAGCCATCCCTTGTGAAGCAGCGTGGCTTGTCAAGCATGTCATCCCAAGCAGACAGACATTGGATCCCCTTAGAATGACACCAGTAATTAAGCCAATTGTTAAAACTGATCATTTTGGCTTTGTACTGTGGCATCATTCTTGGTGAGGGTAAGATGCTGCTCAGGGTCAGGGTCATACCGGCCTGGGCTACATAATCAGAGAGCTCCTCTATGTCTCTTTTCATGTAGTCCAGGGAGGTACGTCTCAGGTCATTCACACCGGCATGTACAATGACTGAGTCATATTTGTACTTGCTGTGGAGTGACCTGAGTGCTTGTGTTATGTGGCGGATTCTAGCTCCGACAGGCAGCTTACTGTGAGCTTTTCCTTGTTCAGTCTGGTGAGCCGGACGCCAGTGTGTCTGACTATGGAGTCACCTATTACAAGTGTGTCTGGCATGTTGTTTGGCCTTAAGGGCTGTGACTGTTTAGCACACTGACTTTGTGAACTATGTGTTGCATGTGCTATGTCTTGAGGTGGTGGTTGCTTGGGTGTCTGCTTTGGAGGCCTCTGTTGTTTTGGTAGATTTTTTAATCAGCGCCCAGTATGTTTTTGTGTGTTTATGTGTTTGGTTTGCAGTTGTAATAGTTCTATGTGAGACTGGGTTTGTGGTGTGCGTGGTTACCTTCTCCTCCTGACTGGTCTTGCCAGTACTGAATTGAGAGAGCTCAGCCTCCAGTTTGGCTATATAGTTGCATCTCTCATATATTTGTATTTGTTGGGAGGAGGAGGGTTGTTCAGGTGCATGAGGCAATTGTAACATTGCCTCAAGATTCCCAGATTCACCAGCTGAACAGGAGAGGACGCCAGCAACTGACCCTTCGACATGCTAGAAATAGTGAAAAAGATTGCTGTGTAACTGAGTCAGAAAGGACCTATAGGGAAATGGGTACTCAACAGAATTTAGGTGAATGAAGTACTTTCTTTGTTTAAGAGTGCTTTACCTGTGTAAAAAATGCTTTAGGAGCAAGTGCTGAGCTTTTCAGATAGAGTATAGGCTGTTTAGATTGCAAGTAGAACAGTTCTAAGGGAAAAATTGAACAGCAGACTTGGCGGAGCCAGAAAAAGTTTAACCTTGTTTAACCAAGTTTAACCGGTGCTGCGCTATGCGCACGACCGCAAAAGCTGCAAAGCGATTTTAAGCAGTGAACTACAAAAGAGCTAGGAATGGTCCCAAACAACCAATTACTACAGCTTCTTGTGCTGAGGTCACTTCCCCCAAGGACAGGTAGGCTGCTCAAGGCTCCCCACTCCCACTGGTGAGCAAAGAAACTTCCTTCTATCCAAGTAAGGTAATGGACAACACTGTTTGATATGCTGTGCACCCTCTATATATATATCTATAAGTATTTATGTATTTGTACATGTATGTATGTGTATATACATATATGTGTACATATATATATATATATATATATATATATATATATATATATATATATATATATATATAGATTCACTAGACAATCTCAAAATACTAAAATTATGAATTTCAGTATTTTGAGACTGAATAGTCGAAAACCCACATACCCAAACACCCAAAACAGCAAATAGGACAATCACGACCATACACACACACAAACCAGCACATAAACACACAAACATACACCTACTTAACTACACTCAAACAAGCAAAACAACACACACAAACACAACATAACACACAGACACACCTACCATGCACCCCCCACACCCCCCACTTATATATTCTAACTCCGAGGTCGCAGTAAACACACAAACACACAAAAAACACCACTATACACACTCACACACACTAAAATCCCTACCCAATACCCTTACACAAACACCACTTTCCTGAAACCCCAGATAAATTAACAAACTGCACCACACATCACGAATGTGACACCACAATAGCAGATTCAACATTTCCGCATTCGACATAATGCAGTTTCACATAACTGCACTTTTGAGTATTCAGTGTTGACGTACCGAAATTCGACTTTTCAGTACATCGAGATTGTCTAGTGTATCCGTATATATATATATATATATATATAGAGAAATTATCCTGACATCTTACAGCTGAGATGGGTTACTATTATCTTGTTGTGGCTATGTTGTGCAGGATCCTGGATTCAAGGTTTGCAAGTGCTGGTTATTGTGTTGCAAGGCAGATCAGTTCAGCTGTGGAGGAAAGGATAATGGCAATAATTACAAGAGATCCCTATTTTGGGCCCTTTCACTCCCATTAACAGTGCCTTTGGTCAGATGTTTTGTAGTGAGAGGTTCAGAGTGAGGATCCAATGTGCAAATGCTATACAAACACACACACACACACACACACACACACACACACACACACATATATATATATATATATATATATATATATATATATATATATATATATACATACATGCAAGAAAAAAGGTAGGCTGCGTGGATAAACAGTGCTCAAGCAGTAGACAAATATGAACATAAAAAATATATAGTGAGCACTGAACCACGACAATGAGTAACTTAATAAAAAAACTTTAATAAACAGACTGTAACAAACAGTAATGGCGAGTGCTTTCGCAGTCAAGCTGCTTCATCAGACAATGTTCATCACACAGCTCCACCCATATATACATCACAAATAACTCTAAATGCAATTAAAAGCAATTTAAAACAAGAACAATTAAGATTTAAAAGGCCAGTGTAGAATTTCAGATAGACTGTCCTATAATATAGTTACACATATACATATTACCTACATAACATAAAAAACTTAAACTGAAACACAAATGTACTAACATATGTATGAAAAACACTTAATTAGCCTAACGGCCTATTGATCAAGACCGGTTGAATAGATACCTTATCACTGAGACCTCTGCCCATATTTGCCCTCATCCTAATGAGCCACTCAAGTTCCCTGTTTTCAACTCTATTTCTGGTGGCCCCCCTCCTTATATTGAATTAACCTTTTCAATAACCATAAATCTAAATTCATGCCCCATGCCCATAGCCATAACATGTCGTGAAAGTGCATTGGTATCACTGTGTCTGGATATATCGTAGAGATGTTCCCTGATCCTGTCTTGTAATCTATGTGTGGTCATCCCTATGTAAAATGAACAGCAATTTATGCAATAACTTAAATATACCAAATTGGTACTATTGCAATCCGCTCTTAAATGAAAGAGAGCCGCTATCCATTTACATTGAACAACATTTGAAGCCCATTTTAGCTAAGAATACATATATTTTAAAGGATACTAAGCAGTTCTTGGAAGATTTGTATGAATTTGCTATGGATATATCACCCCATGATAAAGACATGATCATGGTGGCTTTAGATCTGCAATCGTTATTTACGGCAATTCCTAATGACTGTGGCATTGACATGTTTAAAAAATATCTGGAAAATGATGGCACATATGAATCAGGACGCATTGACCTCCTTTGTTTTTTATTGGAGATTGTTTTAGATAATAACCTTTTCCTGTTTGGACAAGAGCTGTTTAGGCAGCGTGATGGCGTAGCTATGGGCACACCCTGTGCCAATAGCTATGCCAACATAGTCATGGCTGCATGGGAACAGGAATTTATATTGGGGCATGGTAGGTATTTTCCCATATTATTTTTTTGGAGGTTTGTGGATGACATATTCCTTATTTGGGAAGGGGATGAACTTATACTTGCACATATTTTGGAACACATTAATAATACAACCAACTTTTTAAAGTTTACAGCTAGTACATCCAGAACATGCTTGGAATTTTTAGATGTATGTATACATAGATCTCCAAATGGAAATTTTAATGCAGAAATATTCAGGAAATCATGCTATAGGAACACATATGTAGAGCATAACAGTATGCACCCACAACATATTTTAAAAACGTAATGAAAGAACAAGCATTGAGGTCATCCAGACTTACAGCCGATGATGAGAAATTCAAGAAGGAACTAGGCAATCTTGAGACATGTTTTGTTGAAAGAGGATATTCCCAAAAAAGAGGTCAATTCAGCATTTTCTGATATACAGGACATAAGGAAAGGGAAGGGTAAACCATATTTTTCTAATAAACGAAGACCAACAGCTGATGTTAATTCCAGTAATACATCTATGAGAATCCCTGTGACATATGCTAGTAACATTAGACTACTACAGGAAATATTTGAGAAAAATTGGAACATTCTATGTGCTGATGAGGATGTTAGGCAAATAGTTGGTGACATTTCACATTATACCTACAAGAATAAGAAATCCCTTAAAAGGATACTTTGTGGCCCTAAGCCATGTACATCAGCTGATAATTGTACTGTAGAAAGTGGCCATGGAACTGTGGCCTGTAATTAATGTAATTTTGCCAATATCTGGATGGCTCTGGTGGATTTTGCCACCCAGATACAGGCAAACAATTGAGTTTTTGTTTGAGAGCAGATTGCAATAGTACCGATTTGGTATATTTAAGTTATTGCATAAATTGCTGTTCATTTTACATAGGGATGACCACACATAGATTACGAGACAGGATCAGGGAACATCTCCATTTTTTCCACTTTATTAAGTTACTCATTGCCGTGGTTTAGTGCTCACTATATATTTTTTACGTTTATATATATATATATATATATATATATATATATATATATATATATATATATATATATACATATACATACATCTACATATATAAATACATTTTCCCTACTGTTGAATGACTGTGCTGCATGATATGCTTAAGAAAACATCACACTTATGTACAGCTCAAATGGCTTAGTCATAAATCACTGTGGCTATGGTATGCTGGGTCCTGGGTTTGAGACTTGCAAAAGCTGATCATTTTGTTGCTGGGCAAAACAAGGGCTGTTGGATACAGAGGGATTAAGGCACTTTTAAACAGTTGTTAGTGGGTTTGTGCAGTGGTAAGCAATGCTAACTTTCAGTTAAATAAGCTTACAGACAGTTAGCCTGACAGGGCTTAATCTGTGTAGCCATTGCACTGCCATGCAAACAGGCTTAAACCTGCTTACTACTGCTTAAAAGTGCTTACTCCCACTTACCCTGCACTAATTTCTTTAAAAGAAAAGAAAAAAGGGGTGATAAGAAAGTGGTGAAAAAGGGGGCATGCAGAGGGAAGAACAAAATGGAAGGTAGCTAGAGATGTGCAGGAGAGTTGTAGGGAAGTCCATAGCTGTCTGTTTCTTCTACAGCAACAGCTGTGCATATATATTGAATTTGGAGGTAGATTTGGACACTCAAACCCCTGAGAGAGGGGTGAGGGCAACAATAATGTGTTGTGAAGCCAGTTAAACCAGATTATGTGTCCAGTGGACACGTGTGCAAAGTGGACAGCTATGTATGGGGCGAAATTTTTTTTGGGAACAGATTTTTAAGGTGAGAGTGGGAGGTTGGGGAAGGATACTAGGTATATTTGGGGAGTTAGGTTGGGTAGGAAAACAGAAAAGACAGACAACACAGCATACAGTGGTGGTATATGACACATGTAGGGGGTAAACACCTTGGACAGGGATGGGTGTTTGGAAATCTGAAGCCCATGAGCCCCCAAATGGAAACAGTATGATTGAGGTCCCCACCAGTGGTAGTCACCATTGCACCTTCACGGCCCTGAAGGTGGCTGTGCTGGGTTCTGAGGAGGAGGGGCAGGCTGACCCTCTAAATGCTGCATGTGGCCTTCAAGCTGGCATAGCAGATCTCCAAACACACTTTGGAGCCTGCTACTCACCAATCCCCGGACCTGATTTCGGGTGACAGTATCCTGTCTGTGCCTGCTCCTAGGGGGGATGAGCCCCATCCCCTGAGGTTGTTCCACCCGAAGGTGGTGCAGGACCAGTGGACAAGGAGGTCTTGGGGTGGATCCCAGACTTGCTGGAGCCCGGTGCCATGGCCAGATGAGTTGGGAGAGGTGGGTCTGCTGGGACTGGTTTTCCCAAACATGCTATGGTGTTGCAGTTTAAAAACATATGTGGGTTAGTAATAATCAACACAATCCAAGATTAGTTATAACAGCATGCATAGCTATTCCCATTAACCCAAAACACCAGATTTGGAACAGTTGCATAGCAAACAGAACACATGGAAATATGGAACCACAGTGGCCATTACAATGGCATGCAGGTTACATTGATAGCAACAGGCCACCAATGATAGTACTTCAACATGGAACATTAATAGAAACACATTTCAGTATTTATTGAACAATAGGACATATGTCCCAACAGTAGGTTGGGGGTAAACATACCCATTGATTTGTGTATTTAGATTATTGTTGCAGATATGGTGGGGGGTGAGAGAGATGCCAATTAACAACTTTTATATCCTTGTAGTACTCACAACTTTAATGATCATTGCTCTAATCATTAAGGTACAGGTATTATTATAATACCCTATGGCCTTGGTTTGGGCAGTGCTTTGTTTGTACACAGTGTATACTTCATCTGTCTTAAAGCTTAATTCTACATCTCTTACCTGGTAGATTTGTGGTGGGAATGTTTGTTAACACTACCTGACTGTTTCTACACATATTCCCAGATTCCGAGTTAATATTATGCACATACCTCTCAATCTCTTAATGCACACACTCTGGACAAAGCTTGACAACATGGGAGTACAAATAGGGACATATTTTGAATATTGCTCTCATAAACTTGGAGAGTTGCTAGAGTGACAGAATTTGTTTTAATATACATTTTATAATGGTTTGAAGTCTGAAAATCAAATGTTATATCATTATTTAGTTTCTACAATTCTGAGATCATCCCACTGATTTGTCAGGGAGAAAAGGGGAACAGGCAGAAAATACGAGCCAATTTTCTGGACATTCTGAAAAAAAGCTGTGCAGTTGAGAGGTATGATTATGCACACAGCTTACTACCATACCCAGGATTCGAACCATGGCTGTGTCTGCTAAAAATACAATAATTTTAAGTTTCAGCAGAGTGTGCTATTTGGATATTGCTATCTGTCACTTTCATGTTTTTTGTCTAAGTCTCTCTTGGTTGTACAATCTGATCTTGTACTTACAACAGTCTTATACAGACATTCCTAGACACTTTTTTATGTAACACAGTGTGGATAACAGTGGTTAACACAACATTATTATTCAAGGAATGCAACAATAAATGCCATACAATACCAGAGTGAACACAACCAGTGCAGGATTTAGAGCTTTATTGCCAGGCAGTTACAATTTTATTTAAATATGACCTATATGAGACCATTACTGTCATATTGTCTGGTTTATTCAGTACAACCCATACACAGTTTTTATACTGCCAGGTGACTTTCTACTACTTTATATTTATTTGGTATGACTACTACAAGAAGGATTGTTACTCACCAGCATTGTGATGCAGCCTTTGCAGCCTACAAGCATGGGCTTCCTGATTCACAGCCTGCTCAGCTGCAGCTGTAAGGGAAATAGAGAAATATTTAGTTATACCTATCCATCATATACACAGGCTGGACATTAGTAAACAGTTATTGGTATGAGTACTTACACACTTCTGGGACATCACCCCTCTGCCTTGCTTCTTGGACCCACTCATCCAGAAGCTCCCTCTTTCTCCGCTTCAAGTCAGCATAGTGGTGCCAGTCCTGCTCAACAGTCCGAGGGATACCAGTGGCACTGGTGAGATCATGGATGAGATGGTCCCAGGCTTATGCTTTATATTGGGAGCCTTGCTACTGGCCCTGCAGCAGTCTCTCATCATGGTTTTGTACCAGGAGGCCTACCATGACCTTGGGCTCCTGTATGCCCCAGCACTGTGCACGGAAGTGCATGCCTTTACCAACTCCTGCCATACTGCCTACAGTGGGAAGCTGCAAACAGTTATGAGCTGTATTCCCAACTGTGGGGTTTAAATATGGCTGATTTCCTGCCCTTTGCTGTGATTGGATGGTTTTGAATATGCTGAGCTAAGCTACTGGCAAACCTGCTTAGCTAAGATTGGCAGTGCTTAAAGGAACAGGTTCAGCACTGCTTACTGATGGGCAAATCCACTTAGCTAGGCTACTCATTGCTTAGCAGTCATATTTATACAATGCTTACACCTGGTAAGCAGAGCTATGCAATACTTAGCATTGCTTATTTTTCATTTTATAGACTATCTGCTGCATGGCACTGATTCATCATTCATTACATATTATAAATTTGTTTACTGTCCCTGACATCCCCCAATGTGCTTTCATTGCATTTATTCATGTGTGGCTATACTGTATGGGGCACTTGTGTTTATATGGGGGTTTCACAACTTTATTAAACTGACACCTCACATCTGGACCTAATGGAGTACTCTGGTTAACAAATATATATTATTTAGTAGCTAATTCTAAAAATAGATGTTTATGTACTGCTTTCACATGTAAAACACAAATTGGTTATAGTGGGGATCAAACAAGGAATGGCTGTTTACAAAGCATACGCTCTAACCCCTACACTATTGAAATACTGCTTATGCTGGATATCTCTTGCTATTTAACTTCTTGTGCTGTTTAAGCTGGACTAAGCATAGGTAAGCAACAGGCACACCTGCGCAGCTATGCTTAAACATTATCTCATTTATAAAAAATATATATATATTTGTTGTGTTATTTTATTTATACCCTTCAGAATATCCCTGCTAATGCTAAACCTGTTATTCTATCAACTTTCTGCTTTGTGGGACGATTGTCCCTTTTGGCTTTGTCCACATTTCTTACTCTGACGGGTTGGGAGGTGTGCGCTATGTGCTTATGCTACATTGTTATTCTGACAACATTTGTCTTGGTTGGGACGATTGTCCCTTATGACTTTGACCCAGATTTGTTATCCTGATGAGCTGGGGGTGTTACAAGCATTTTCGCTCATTTTAAGTTGCTGAAAGGCAATTCTGGACTGCAGGGGGTGTGTATATTGTGAGAGCACTGCTCTCACACACACCCCCTGCACTCATATAAGGAACCATGTCCATTTTAGAGCACGGAAGTGCACCTTCATACATATGCATGGCGTACTGCCGTGCTTAACAGGAACAGTCCCTGCCGTGGAGGAATAATGTATTCCTGCATGGCTGCTTGTTGAATCCCAGGGATAGACACTGATACTACTAAAACATACTTGCCAGCTTAAAACAACCATAGCACAAGATATTAAATGTATCACACACCAGACCCCCCACCACACACACATATATACACACACATACAGAAATTGCATTATATTACACTATACATACATATACCCGGGGGATCATTAAACTCTACATGGAGTGTAGGAATAGTGCAGCAGCTGCTGCATGGAATATGGCTGCCACGTGATTCAGCAAACAGCCGATATGATGTGCACGAGCTTGGCAGCACTATTCCTGCACAGACACCACTGCCTAATGCTAAGTACCTTATTTGCTGGTGAAAACCATGCAAATGAGATGAATTAGCTATTCAGCAAGCAGGCAGGCATCCGTGCAGGAATAGTGTAGGAAGCAGAAATGTGTTCAGTTACTAGCTGACCACATTTCTGCAAACTAGAAAATGGAGGCATGACAGCTCATAATAAAGCATGTATTATATCTAGTAGGCATGCCAATGGCTAAATATATGGCTATTGGCATGATAAATAATTTCAATTTGTTTAAATAAAACTTTTATATTTTTGGCCGGTTTCGGCTGTTTCAGCATAGGACAGTGGCACACAAATGGGATTGTGGCAAAAAATAAAATGGGAAAAATCAATTTTTACAAAAATCTGCATTTTGCCATTATAGTCAATGGCATGCAGAATGAAAACAATACCAGGGAATAGTGGTTGCTAAGGGGAAAGGCCCAGTCTAAGTGTGGTAACTATGGAGTAAGGCAGTGGCATATGCAAATGAGGGGATTTATACTGAATCACAAATTTCTTCTGTCAGAGTGCACCTAACCGTGTAGGTGCTCTAACACTACTGTGTAGGTAGGAGGAGCAGCTAACATGAAAAGGGGGTGTGTCATGCTTGCTGTAAGCACATTGGAGCTCAGTGGCCAGTGTTTGCCCTTAGCTAAGCGCAGCTAAGGAAGTGGGTGTGTCTGAGGCTGCATTGTCTTATTCCATGAAATGCAGTGCGTGTTGTATCCAGGGAGGGCCGGTTCTACTTAAAACTGTTTACTTTAGCTAAATGGGTGTGCACGGCATGCACCGGGCCTAAAACAAACAAACAAAAAAACCCAAAATAAACAGAGTACTGTTTGCAATTGAGCAGTGGGTATGTGCGGTGTACATCGGGGCTTAATCGGGGAGAAAATGGGAACGGGAAACAGCAGAAGGAAGGCAATCAAGGAGGACTACCATAGCTGGCAGGTGGAATGTATTAGAATCAGCCAATTACACAGGCAGTAGCCCAGCACACTACTATAAACTATGCTAACACCTTTCAGTCTGAATTTTCCCAGAAACTCTAAACCACTGATGTACACATTCGGGGGAATTTTAAACTGACAAAACTAACAAAATATGTAAGGGGCTGCTGTTGCTATGATCTGTCAGTATGTGCTAGAGACTGAGGGTGGTGAGGAGGATAATGCTGACAACCAACCCAGACCGAAGAGGAGGAGAAGTGTTCAGACCCAGGGTAACCCACCAGGGGCTACATGATCTGGCAATAGTAGAGCACTACAGGGTAGAGAGGGACATACTTCAGCAACTTGTTGACCTGTGCCGGCCTCACCTCAGACCCAGAACCAGTAGAGAGGGACCCATCCCAGTGGATACCAAGGTATCTGCAGCCTTAAGAATACTAGCTACAGGTACTTTCCAAAGACCAACTGGGGATATCATGGGGGTCTCACAGGCATCAGCATCCAGGATACTCCACCAGTTTCTGGATGCCAAGTGACCACATGCCGCTGAGCACATTTACTTCCCAACAACCCATGAGGAGAGTACCAGCAATATACGTCTCTTCCACCATGTAGCAGAATACCTGGAGCTAATGGGTGCTGTACACTGCATGCACATCCATATCAAAGCACCAACCAGTGACCAGGATAGGGTCTACCTAAACTGCAAGGGGTTCCACTCCATTAACTGCCAGGCCATGTGCAATGCCCAGGGAATTATTATGAATGTGTGAGCTGGCAGCCCTGGAAGCTATCATGACTTCCACATTTGGCATTCTTCACAGCTGTACCAGGCATTTGCCAGTGGGGACATCCTATATGACCATCTGGCGGGGGATGCTGGCTATGCACTGGAGCTGTGGATGATGACACCCATCAGAAATGCGCACACACACACACACACACACACACACACACACACACACACACACACACACGAACGCCATAATGAGGCACACACACAAACCAGGATCATTATAGAGCATGTGTTTGGGATGCTCAAGTCACACTTCTGCTGCCTTAACATATTTGGTGGAGCCTTGCAGTACTTTGCACACATGTTTATAGTATGTGCCATGTTACACAATATGATCCTGTGGAAACAGCTGCAGCAGGAACACAATGGGGAAGGGTCACACAGCCCCCACTATTGCCATGGTCACCACATACACAGAGGGACTTGGAGGAGGAACATCCTGAGCCTGCCCCTGTAGGCAGATGGGGACATGCCCACCATGCCCTGTCCTTGTCAATGAGGCAATGCATGGCACATACACTGACACAGTAGGGCCAGAGGGGCTGATCTCTCTCTCTCTGACTCACACACACAGTAAAATGGATGCCAAACATCACACCACCTATACCTTACCAAGTATAGGCAGTGTAGTGCATGCATCCAAGATAGTCAGCCCTCAAGCACCATCCTCACAATCCACCACATAATGCACGCACTCAGGTCACTCCACAACAACTACAAATATGACTCTGTCATTGTCCATGTTGGTGTGAATGACCTGAGACATACCTCCCTGGACTACATGAAAAGAGACATGGAGGAGCTCTCGGATATTGTAGCCCTGACAGGTATGACCCTAGGACTGAGTAGCATACTGCCATTGCCCAGAATGATACCACAATACAAGGACAAAATGAGTGACTTCAACAATTGGCTAAGCTTCTGGTGTCATTATAAAGGGATCCAGTATCTCTCTGCCTTGGACGACATGGTCGACAGACCACGATGCTTTGCCAGAGATGGCCTGCAACTGTCGCCCCTGGGATTCCGGATACAGGCTAAGGCTCTTGCCACCCCTATAGTGCCTTTTTAGGCAATGTTCAATTGCTAAATTCACCACCATGACAGGTACAAGCAAGCAAACTCTGAGGGTAATGCTACTCAATGCTAGAAGTCTAAACCTCAAAATGCACTCACTCGAGGCACTCCTTAAAATGGAGAACATCGACATCTGTGCAGTGACAGAGACCTGGTCCAAGGCTCTAGAGAGCACCCCTGCATTACCAGGCTATAATTCATACCACACCTTTCAGCCACCTAACCTGGACCGAAACATTAAAGTCAGAGGCATGTCCATATTCATTAAGGATATCCACACCTCCAGGCTAGTTGCTCAACATAATCTATCCAAAATTATCCAAGTGAAACTAACACTGGACAAGACTGCAACCCAGGTTATAGCTTGTTACAGATCCCCCACCATGCTCCAGGATTCCCACTCCTCATTTCTTAAGAGACTGGAAAATATTAAGGTACAACCCAAATACCTTAATTATGGGCGATTTCAACTACCCCACTATCAACTGGGAAAAATACTCATGTACCAACTCATTTGCTCAACATTTTCTGGAATTCATAAATTCCAACACCTTGGATCAGCTTGTCCACACCCCCACCTGGGGCAGCAATATCCTGGACCTGGTCATTACCAATATGGGTAACTGGTGTTTCATGCCAGAGGTCAACTCCTTGCTGGTCAGATCCGACCACAAGCTAATCACCCTAGACATCCATATTCCACCCCCCATTAAGGAAACCACAGTCAAAAACTACTCCAAAACCAACTTCATGCTTCTTAAGACAGAAGTGGCAAACTTCACAAAACCCATGCAGATGGAAAATAGAGGTACGACTGCCGAATCTTACAAAAATGCACTGTATAAGCACATAAACGAGTCCATGGATTGTGCCATCCCCAAGAGAACCAAGATGCTATCCTCCAAAAAAGGAAGCCATTCTGGTGGTCCCCTGCCATAAACAAACTCTACAACAAAAGGAAGAAGCTGTTGCAAAAAAGAGTAAAATCCCAAGATTGGAGGAACTCCCTGGTCAGCCTCAGCAAGAAGCTGAGATCCCTCATAAAATCCTCCAAAGCCAGTTATGTAAATAAAATCACCGCTGATTTCAAAAACAACCACAAAGCATTCTACAGCTATGTCAAGGATTTCAATGGCAACACTCAGATCTACTCTGAGCTACAGCACAATGGCACTAAATATACAGAAGCAACCGATATTGCCAACTTTCTGGCAGATAGGTTCATTGCTAACTTTACCCCTCTCTCACCCTCCAAAGGGCCCATCTTAATACTGGAACAATGCAAAGCCCCTGTAATCACTGATGAACAAGTAAAGACTGCACTCGCCAAAGCCAAGAACACAGCATCCATGGGACTAGACAACATCCCAGGCTGCGTACTGCACGAACCGTAAGTACCATGTTCAATCATAGCCTCAACTCAGGCTATGTGCCTATTGAATGGTGCACAGCAATGGTTATCTCACTCCACAAAGGGGTGCCACCATGGACCCTGGAATCTACCGCCTCATTAGCCTGATGAGCCTGGTCTGCAAGGCCATGGAACGTATCATCTTGGAGCTTATAAACAAAAATATAGGTAACCTCCAAACCCTGGACCCCACTCAGTTTGGGTTTGTAAAAGGTAGATCATGTCTGCTAAACCTGATTGACTTCTTTGAAGCAGTCACTAGAGCCATAGACAAGGTCAAGGTAGTGCACACAGCCTATCTTGACCTCGTCAAGGCTTTCAATACCATTCCCCACTTTGGAATTATAGATAAACTCACTAAACTGGGCATAAATTCCCTATGTTACAAGATGGGTGGCCAACTGGCTCACTGACAGAATGCACACAGTAAAGGTAGCCGACTCCAAGTCCGACTTCAGACCAGTGATGAATGGAGTACCACAGGGTTTGGTCCTGGGTCTTCTCCTGTTCAGCATCTACATCTCTGAAGTGCAGACCAACACAGAAGGTCTTTGGCTAACAAAGTTCGCAGATGACTGCAAACTGGGAGCCATAATAGAATCACCTAGTGATGTAGACATTCTACAAAAGGGCCTCACAGAGACAGATGCTTGGTGCCAAAGTTATGGCCTCAAGCTCAATGCCAAGAAGTGCATTGTCATCCCCTTTGGGAAAAAATCAGTACCCATGAACTACCACATAGGCGGTAGCTCACTAAACACTGAAAGTGTGCTAAGAGACCTCGGGACACAGGTGGTCGCTCCTTTGATAACCACATCACCACAGTAGTCAGGAAATCCTTCTACATGGCACACCTCATCATAAAAGGGTTCTCCTCTAGTAAAAAGTAGGTCATTGTTCCTCTCTACTCATCTCTCATCAGACATATTATAGATTACAATCTCTCGTTTGGCATGTATCTCACAAGACACCTACAACAATTGGAAAGGCCACAGAAATATCTCACTAACAGGATTACCAGCCTCAAACAGATGCCATATGCAGACCCACTCAAAAAACTCCAGCTCTACTCCGTCGCATATAGGCTACTCAGAGGCGATCTCTGCCTAACATACAAAGCTATGTCAAACCCAGAACTGCTGGACATGCTGCACTTAAAGAAATCCCAGTCTCTCCAAACCACATGCTCCAGGGACCTAAACCTTGTCACAACAATAATCAGAACATGCTGGAGGGATAGATTTCTGTCCCAGAGACTTCCCATACTCTGGAACAAACTACCCATTCATGTCAAGCAAAGCTCCTCATTGGCCCTCTTTAAGAAAAATCTTGAAGACTGGATGGGAAATAGAAAATTCACCCAGGGGATCACTTCTGTGGCACTGCTTGACAGGGGCACAGGAAAATAATTTTCTTGGGTGGCAAAAGCCAGGGAGCCTTTTTGGCTAGGCTTATATAGGCCCCAGGGCTGATAGCCTACTGCCTAGTTATGAACCTATGAACCTAAGCCTTAGGCTCAAGGTAAGTCAGTCTCCTTAACAAAATAAATGAATGGAGTGGAATGTTCTGATAGCATATCTATGGAATTATTTCAAGTATGCAAGGGAATGGAGTGGCTTATTTGGACAGCAGCAAACAACTGACAGCTCTGTGGGACAGAAGGAAGTGTATTCCCAGTACTGGCCTACCCACACCATGTTGTATGACCCTAGTTGACAAATACTACTGCAGTATATGTGGTGAGCCAAATAACTGGGGGGGGGTCATAAGTCACATGCATGGATGTCAAAGTGAGGGTCCCATACCACCCCCAGCCTCACCCAGCAGATCAGCTGTAGAAAACCATACAGAAATGTCTGGCAAAGGCCCCCACATGGCGACATCCAAGAAATTCCCACCTACAGACTTTTACACAATGATATCACAGCAGGTCTGGCAGTGGCAGTTTGGCTTTGAAAGGTAAGAAGTCTGAAACTACAAATGTTTATGCCAGAAAAATCTGACCTGTGGTCAATACTGTTATGCCTGTAGTCTCAAAGAAAGGGCACACTACTATGATAAATTGGACCAAAATGTTAAGCAAATATCAGCACAGTCTCTGCAAATGTGTATTGTGTACAGATGTGTCACCCCCCCATAGTCCCATAGAAATGCATTAACATGTCCCTAGCCTTAAGCAGCATCCATCCATTAACTAGAGTGATGGCTCAACACAAACAAAAATCAATTGTCAGTAACACCCACAGTCAACTTACTGGTGCCATCCCAGGGTTGCCCACTGCTGGCAGCCTGGGAAAATATGATCATCAGAATGTACTGCCTTGCTACAGATGGCCTGCATCTGTCACACCTGGCCTACAGGCCTGTGTCAAATGCCCATGCCTCATACACAGTGTCCTGTTAGGGAGTGTCATGGGGTCCATAACAACAACATAACTCAGTCTACAAAATGCAAAGAAAGGCCATGCTTCTAACTGCTAGGATAAAACCTGCCAGTGTCAGGGAGCCATAAATCTGGACAAAGGCATGAATAATGGGGTGAAAAAGGTCCAAAGAGAAGGACACCTTTGAAATACTGATCTAATAATGTTATAAAGTTGATGGAATGATTGTAGTAGCATGGAATGTCTGATAGGTACGAAGTCTGAAACTGCCATGTCAACTGTCAGTAATATCTGACTTCAGCCCTGAGTGACTTGCAAAACACTTTTCCTTTAAAACCACGCTTGTTTGGGTAACCAACAAGATATATGAGTCATGGATGTGAACATTCTGTGATACTCTGTACAGTCGACAGGCAGGGCTAGGAGTCTAAACATGGGAATGCACTCATTGGAGGCAGTCCTAACCCTGGAAGATAGTGACATGTCTGCACCCACAGAACCCTGGCCCACAGCCATTGGGAGTAACACACCCTTCCATGATCACTCATCCTATGCAACATTCTGACCCCAAAATGTAGCCATCCAAGCAAAATGAGGTGGGCCAGACATATATGTAAGACAAACACACACACCTCCAGGCTGGTCAAACAGTCTGACACACACAAGACCCTCCAAGTGTGGTCAACCTTTGAGTAGACCCGTATGCAAAGTACTGGTAGCTATAGGTAAACATATCTGACCTAGGACACCCCCCACATATCTTATCCTCTACAAATCTATCCAGAGTCTGCCTGTCACCCTGATCCTGTCTGACTTATACTACCCAACCATGGACTGGACATCAGACTAGGCCAAAACAGAATTGCACAGAGATTCCACCATTGTAATATATCACCAAGTTGCTGGACCATTTCCACAGCACCCACAGTCAATTGCTTGTAGGCACACCTCTCAACAGGCTGGATTGTTCAAGAATGCATAGTATTTGGCCCATAATCTTGGTGTGTGCATCATCCATCCTGTCTTCCTCTGGTAAATCACTGTGATGATCTGAGGAGGTATGTCACAAGATACTGAAACAATACATAACAGTGTCAAATGGCATATATGTCAGATGTCTGCTAAAACAAGCCCTGTAACCCTAGCAACCCATACATTACTGAGAGAAATAGTCACAATCACCATATGACCCATTGTCCCCCCATTTTGATAAGCTAACTCCTGATATCCTGCACCAACAAGTTGAGAGGTATGGCTGTAGTACAAAACAAACTGGACTTGAGTAAAACAATCCCTGGAATGGAGTCCCACATATACTATAGACGGTCACACTGGGCATGCTCATACACTTAGAGAAATGTCAGTAGTATCTAGGAATGAACTGCCCTTCCTCACCCAGTTCACTTCCCATTTCCCTACTTTAACAGTCCTAAAGATGTCTGTCACCATAAAAGTCCCTTTCATCAAGCTTCAGCTCTATAAGCTATGTGGTGCATGTGATAACTGTGTAACACTATAGTACAAATAACTACTTAGGGAGGAGTTCTAATCTCAGTCCTGACAAATGTTAAAGTGTATGTCTTTACAAGTTAAACCTTTTGGGTACATTCAAACCCAGTACATTTCCCCTTTCCCTACTTTAGCAGTCCTGCAGATATCAGTCACCTTAGAAGTCCCTTTCATCAGGCCTCAACCCCATAAGCTTAGTGGTGCATGTGATAACTGTGTAAAACTGTAGTGCCAAGAACTAGTTAAGTAGGAGTTCTAAATTCAGTCCTGGCAAATGTAAAAGTGGGTGTTTACAAGTTAAAGCTTTTGGGCCCATTCAAATGCAGTACACTTCCCCTTTCCCTACTTTAGCAGGCCTGCAGATATCAGTCACCTTAGAAGTCCCTTTCGTCAGATCTCAGCCCCATAACCTCTGTGGTGTGTGCAATAACTGTGTAACACTGTAGTACAAATAACTAATTAGTTAGGAGTTCTAACCTCAGTCCTTGCAAATGTTAAAGTATGTGTGTGCATGTGTGTTTACAAGTTAAGCCTTTTGGGTCTATTCAGACCCAGTGCACTTCCCCTTCCCCTACTTTAGCACTCCTCCGCATATCAGTCACCTTAGAAGTCCCTTTCATCAGGTCTCAGCCCCATAAGCTCTGTGGCACATGGGATAACTGCGTAATACTATAGTTCAAATAGCTACTTTTTGCTGTTGCCCACACAGTACATGTCTCAGTGTCCACATTACAAGGCCCACAGTTGTCACTCACTGTAGAGGGACCTGTAGACACTCTGCAGCCCTATAAGCATTATGTCATGTGTTATCTATGTGACAGTATGGAATAGATAACAAGATAGGCTGCCCATCTAATCCTCTGATATCTCTCCCCACTCAGGAATCATACACAAACACAGTCAGGTAGGCAGCCACACCTACATCAGTAGGTGGCCTGCAAACTGGCTCACAGATAGAACCCACAGTGTGAAAGCAGCGGACTCCATGTCAGACTGCTGAACAGTCATGAGTGGAGTCCCACAGGTTGTGGACCTGGGTTCCCTCATGTTTGAGTTGGGATCCACACCTCTGAGGACCAGCCCAATACAAAGGCACCCTGGTTGACAATGTTTTCAGATGACTAAAAGGTGGGTGCTATTATTACCCCACACCTGAGGTTGGCATCCTTCACAAAGGCCTCTCTGAGACCTATGACTGTTGTCAGAACCCTGGACATAAGCTCAATGCCAGATGATGTGCTGCCATCTCCTATGAGTATGACATAGTTCCCATAAAATAATACATTGATGGTAGTCCACTGAACACTGATGTTGGTATAATGGAACTGGGAACACAGGTTGACAGTGAGCTGTATGATGATCACCACTCTGCCACTGTCTTCCAAAAGTCCTTCCATGTGTCACTTCTCCTGACTCAGGGTGTTGAATCTGGGAAGGACAGTGTTTCCCTGTACACACCCCTCAGTAGGTCAAACAATGTGTACTATAGCCCATTTGCCTTGTACCCCAATGGACACCAGCAACAACAGGAGAGGCTGCAAATGTACCTCACAAAGAGGCTCTTAGGTACTACACACTTGCCCCATATGGACAGACTCCAACAACTGCAATGAATCTCTGTCTCATATTGGCTATTTAGGTGGGATCTCTGCCTGACATACACAGCCATGTCGGACCAACCCTGTCAGGAATGCTACATCTGAGGAAACCAATCTGTCCACACAACATGCCCCAGATACCTCAACCCCATCCTCACAATCAACCGGACATGCTGGAGGGACAGATTCACAACCCGTAGACTGGCCACGCCATGGAACAGATGCCTCATACATGTCAACAAGAGCACATCACTGGCCCTCTTCAAGAAAATCAGGAGTGAATGGGGAATAGAATACCCATCCTGGGGATCAGTCCAGTGACTATACTCAGTAAACACACTGGGGAGTATCGTCAGGTGGCATGATGCCAGTGTATTCCCATGGGCTAGCCTTGTAAAGCCTCCATGGCCATTTGCCACGTACACACCTATGACTCTTTGAACCCATGGATTTCAGTACTGTCAAGTGTGTGTGTGTGTGTGTGTGTGTGTGTGTGTGTGTGTGTGTGTGTGTGCATTAATGTGTCTGAAAGTGTTTGTGCAAACATGTAGGTAAAGTAGTTAGTGGCCCGTCTCACCCAGTACAATTACCATTGCCATACCGTACAAGTGCTGTAGATGTTATTCACTATATAGGTACCTTGGGACACTCTACAACCTATAAGCTCTGTGGTGTGTGCGGTAACTGCATAACAGAATAATACCAATAACCACATAGCTAGGGGTTCTATTATGAGTCCTGTCAAATGTGTGAGTATGTGTTTGTGTGTATTATTGTGTGCAAGTGTGTATATATGTAGATTACAGTATTTTGTGGCCTCTCTCACCCAGTACATCACTCATTGTCACAATTTGCAAGGCCTGGTGATGTCCCTTGCCTTAGAAGTACCTTTGGACAAGTGGCACCCCATAATCTCCAGGGTGTGTATGATAATTGTGTAACAATGTAGTAACAATAAATAAATAGGTGGGGTTCTACTCCCAGTCCTGGTAAATGTCTGAGAGAAGAGTATCTTGTATGTATTTGTGTGTGAATGACATCTATTGGATGGGCATGGATTCATATTTTATGCCATGGTACACACAGTACACATTCCTAAGTCTGCTGTATGAGGTTCACTGTTCATATCAACCGTAGTGGAATCTGTAGACACTTTTCAGCCCTATAAGCCCTGTGCAACAGTATGGAATAGTATGGTACGAATAACAAGATAGGTTGGCCTGCTAATGTCAGTACTGGCAAGTGTGTGTGTGTGTGTGTGTGTGTGTGTGTGTGTGTGTGTGTGTGTGTGTGTGTGTGTGTGTGTGTGCATTAGAGTGTCTGAAAGTGTTTGCGTAAACATGTAGGTAAAGTAGTTGGTGGCCCCTCTCACCCAGTACAATTACCATTGCCATACCTTACAAGTGCTGTAGATGTTATTCACTATATAGGTACCTTGGGACACTCTACAACCTATAAGCTCTGTGGTGTGTGTGGTAACTGCATAACACTATAATACCAATAACCACATAGCTAGGGGTTCTAATATGAGTCCTGTCAAATGTGTGAGTGTGTATGTGTTTGTGTGTATTATTGTGTACAAGTCTGTATATGTGTAGATTACAGTATTTTGTGGTCTCTCCCACCTAGTACATCACTCATTGTCACAATTTGCAAGGCCTGGTGATGTCCCTTGCCTTAGAAGTACTTTTAGACAAGTGGCACCCCATAATCTCCATGGCATGTATGATAAATGTGTAAAAATATAGTAACAATAAATAAATAGGTGGGGTTCTACTCCTAGTCCTGGTAAATGTCTGTGAGAGAAGAGTAACTTGTATGTATTTGTGTGTGAATGACATCCATTGGATAGGCATAGATTCATATTTTCTGCCATGGTACACACAGTACACATTTCTAAGTCTGCTGTATGAGGTCCACTGTTCATATCAACTGTAGTGGAATCTGTAGACACTCTTCAGCCCTATAAGCCCTATGCAACAGTATGGAATAGTATGGTACGAATAACAAGATAGGTTGGTCTGCTAATGTCAGTACTGGCAAGTGTTTGTGTGTGTGTGTGTGTGTGTGTGTGTGTGTGTGTGTGTGTGTGTGTGTGTGTGTGTGTATGTGCGTGTGGGTGCGTCGGTGTATATAGCAGTAGTTGTGAGTGTGTAGATTTGTATACGACACTATTATGAGTACTCACACACCCAGTACAGCCAGCATTGCCATACCCCACAAGGCCACGTGATGTTATTCACCTTACAGGTACCTTGTAACATTCATCACACTAGTAGTCCTGTGCCATCTGAAATAACCACATAATAGTGTGGTACCACAACTTGATGGGTAGTGATTCCAAACACAACACTGGCAACTGTGATTCTGTGCGTACGTGTATGTGTGTGTGTGTGAACAGTATTTTCTGTGTGTTTGGTCAACACAGTATCCTCTGAGGTTGAGGGCATTAGCAATTTGATGTGTACTCCACCCACCACATTTACCATTGTCCACTATACTAGAGCTGATGTCAACCACCATAGACTGAGATACAACCCCTCAGCCCTATAATTTGTGAGGCACATGCAAGAACTGTTACACAGATCTGGTAAATGTGTGCAGATACAGTTGTACCCCCACAATGATGTGGTCGATGTGTTACTACACTGCCATACCCCTTGTTGGTGATGTCTGCAGGGCCACATACTGCTGACACACAGACACCTGGAACACAAACAGAACACAGCATGTAAGAACACATTTACTTAGTGTTACTAACAACAATAATGCATAATGGCTGAAAAGGTACAGACACACTCTGATGTGTACCCATTACAAATGCCAGATGACAGCACCTTCCACAGCATTAAATAGCTACACTAAAGTCACCATATGAATCAGACCCATATAAGCATGTCCCTGCATTGATGGCATGGATGTGGCACAGGTATGTATCATCATATGCACAGGGTGTTGTGTGGGTTTGCCAGAAGCCTAGGCTGGGCAACACGGTTGACATCATGTGTGTGTGTTTGGGGGGTGTTCATTAAATGGGCAGTGCAGGGATGGTTTGTTTGTGTGCGTGTGTGTGTGTGTGTGTGTGTGTGTGAGTGTGTGTGTATGTGTATGTGTGTGTGTAGATGATTTTTCTGATGGTGATGTGTGTGTGTTTGTATGCGCACAGTCATGCCATGTGGGCACCCCATACAGGGGTACTTTGGACAGCTGTGGGCCATACATGGGGTGTACAGTTCACCATTTCTGGCCAGGGACATGGGAACTGGGCCTGATGAGGGTATCACTGGCACCACCAGAGCCAAGTCCAGATGCAGTACTACTCCCTGCTAGTGACTGCTGCCTGCTGGGTCTGCATCCCTGTTGGGACCAGCCAGGATCACATGCCCATGGCCTGCTGTGTCATGGTGAGTACAGCACACCCCCTTCAGTAGTACTGGTGGTACTGCCAGCATGGGAATGTGATGGTGCACGACCATGTAGACCCTCAGCTTATTGTGGTGCTGCCCTACAGCCACATGGCTGCTGGCCAGTGTCTGCCAAATGCTCAGGCACAAATACTGCACGGTTGAGAAGTGCCAAGGTCTCTCCCCACCATCTATCCATGACCCCCAGTATGCTCCCAGATTGCTGCAGTGAGTTCATATTGCCAAGGATACCAGGAACGTGCTCATCCACGACCCTGCATATATGTCTGGTATTATGTTCATTAAGTGCCTGTGCCCCCATGACAGCCTGAAACATCTGTCTGGTGACTGCTGCCATGGCACTTGCAACAGGGGCATGATGGGCTGTAATCCTCCTTCAAGCACCCCTGCCCATCTGCCTGTGTGGGACCTCACCAGCACTCTGGGTATGGCTAGTGCCTGCAATCTCACTTTCCATAGTCACCACAGTAGCCTGTTCCATGCCACCACCCACCAACTGTCCATTATCTGTGGCCACTGGCAATGGGGTATGTGTGGGCATTGTGATTGTGTATGTGGATGGGGTTGACAATAATGGAATGCCAACCAATGGCACAATATCAGCCCCTGACAACCCTACCTGTGCCTCAATATGAGTATCATCATGGTCAGATTCTGCAGAGACACTGACATCAGTATCAGAGTGGGAGGGACCGCAGCCACCATGTCCACCTGTGAGGGAAAAACAACATATGTAAATCACTACTGGCACTATAAGGTTTGCTGGTACACACACACACACACACACACACACACACACACACACACACACACACACACACACACACACACACACACACACGTGAGGTGCTTCAAAGGCATTATGCAGACTTCATATTAGTCGACTGGGGGCATTCATGACACACAGACAATAACATACACACTCTGGATGGACCCTCAACATCATTCAGTACAGCCCTTTCCAATTACCGTTACTACCAATATACACCTGTGGGGTAAGTGAGTGGTGTGATGATGGCCATTCACCTAGCACACACTGCACCTATGTAAATTATTGCTGTTCACCTGTATAGCACTGTGGCAACTCCTACAGAACATACCCCCCAACTGTACAGGGTTTTGCTGAATGTCTACATGTGTGGCTCATATGTTTTGTCTGTTCCTCATAACTCCTATGTTTGTCTGATACATTACTGGGTCGACCTGTGGATTGGTGTCACTAAGTAATGTCCTAATTGGAGGTGCAGCTGCATAACCTGCAGTACATATATTTTAAAACAAAGCCAGTTACTCAAACAACTTCCCAAGCTTACAGTGGATATAGTAAGTGTACACACCTGTTAACACTCCAGGGTTTCATGATATATCACTAGACCTCAGAAATCAGGTCATAACATTGCCATAATTTGATATGAGATATGACATGTGTAATCCAAATAAAGAACATACACATCAGTTACAGGTAACATCTGGTAACTGAAATAGGTACAATAGGCTGTTTGCATGAGTGTGCACACCCTTAAAGTAATACTCTGTTAAAGCCACTTCTGATTTAATCACAGCATGCAGTCCTATTGGGAAGGTGTCTATTAGCATGGCACATCTTAACTTGCAAATGTTTGCACATTTGCACTTGCAAAACACCTCCAACTATGTCAGATTGCAAGGGCATCCCCTGAGCACTGCCCTCTTCAGGTCTCCCTGCATATATCCTATTGGACGTAGGTGTGGGCTCTGACTCGGCCAGGGCAGAACATTGCGTGTGTTCTGGTGAACCAACCTTTTGTTGATATGGATGTATGGTTTGGGCCATTTTTTTGTGCGGAAAGGTGTAATTCCTCACCATCCACAGCTATGTGGCAGACACCAGGATGTTTTGGAGCCACAAAGGACCAGTGTTTGGAACTGTTCATAATCCCCTCTAACTTGGCTACAGCCCCAGGTCCACCTTGTGAACAGCAACTCCAAAGCAGGACTCTGCCATCCCCATGCTTCACCATGGGGGTGGTGTTATTGTGGTGATGTGCAGTGGTGATATTGTGCCAAACACACCTGTCAGAATTGTACCAATGAGTATAACTGTGGTCCCATATTACCATAACACATTTCCCACTTGCTTTTTGGAGACCTGATGTATTGTTTCCAGACTTTCACCAGGCCTGGATATTGTTTGGTGTGAGGAACTTCTACCATCTTCCAGCTCTACCCTATAGGCAGAACATATGGAGACCATGGAAGGTTGTTGTGACATGTTGTACACACCCAGTACTTGCTGGAGATTCCTGCTACTCCTTCACTGTTGCTGTAGGGCTCCTGGCAGCCTCCCTGGTCAGTTTTGGTCTTGTTTTCTCATAGACTTTGGCGGTATGTCCACTTCTTTGCAATGTCATTGTAGCTCCATATTTTCACCACCTTTTGATGACTGTCTGCACTGTGTTCCATGGTATGTGCAATGCTGTGGAAATATTTGGGAACCCTTCTCCAGCTGATATATCTCAAACATATGGTCCCTTAGCAGCTTTGTCAGCTCTATGTGAACCATGGCTGTTATAGTAGGCAACTGGGTATATGTTAGGATAATCCTGGTAGGACAGCTGACCATTAGTTGCTGTTAATCAAAGAGTCTCTGTAATTGATGGCTGTTGTGTGCCCATTAAGATGTACTGCTGTAGTTATATCAAAAGCTGCCTCAACACAGTACTAGCTTCACCTTGTACACACATATGCAGCTAGGTTGTTGTACTATTGGTATGTATCATTATTGTTCCCCTAACAGATTTGTTTGCTTTACAATTGAATTGTACAGGCTATAGGTCAGATGAAAGGTTGGCAGTATTCTGAACTTGTCCATTATGCTCTCATTTTTGTATATCACACATACCTGGCATTCTAACAGGTGTGTACACTATTTATATTCATTGTATACCACTAATTTCTACAATATGACCCTAGTTTTGGGCCTTTGTCCCCCCATTTTGTCAGTCTTTTTCCAAGTGTCCTGCAATGACAGGTTGTGAGGTATGCTGCAGATATGTGACATCTCCTGTAAATAGGTCCCTGTCATGACCACCATGATGCAATGCAGTAAACAACACCACAGGTGAACATGCAGATATTGCCAAATGGCTGAGTGTAACAGTTGTGTGCATGGTCACATGCATTAACTTTAGCATGCCTGAGGTACTGGTGAGCCAAAACAGGGAAACCCCATACTTACTGTGTTCAGGCTGCTGTCTCATGTGCAGACCAGAGGAACCTATGTAGTAGTGAGGGAGAGGTGTTGTCAGCAGCTTCACATTAGGCATTGTTACAAGATGAATGCTACATTTCTGAACAAGTACAGTACACACTATGATATTACACAATTCGGTGTCCTGCACCATAGATGTGCTCTTGTGTACATTACTACACCCCACTCACTAATCCATTTTGCACTGACATATGCATCTAGAGACTCTGTAGAAGATAGTTTAAATGCTACCTCATTACATTGATGTGTACTTTGGCCATACCTGGATGCTCCTCGCTTGTTGCCTGGCTGCCACCCACTGTTTCCAGTGTTTGAGTTTATGTGGAGCCTACCCCAAGATTGGCAAGGAGCTCCTATGTTGCAGTAAGTGGAGCCTGTGTAGCAGTACAGTCAGTCTCTCACTACAGCATCAGCCCTTTGCTGGGCATGATGTATCAGGTCAGTTGCTCTATGTCTGACCTGATCATATGTGTGTCCATGGTGGCCCAACATGTTCACTCTTTGGATGATCTCATCTGACAGGGCAGTCCGCTCCTTTAGATTTTGCAGGCTACGGCCAGAAAGGATGGCATAGTGTAAGATTACAGCTTCTGTGATGGCTCCTGTCTCTGCATTGGTGTAAGGCATTTGCTGCTGCATGGCACCTGTAGGACATACACAGGGAAACTTATCACAAGACCTCAGACATTGCCCAGAGTTCTTTACAGAGCCAGCACATGCATACGGACTATCATTAGCCACCACTTACAAGCACATCTTACCCCTGTACCTGGCAGCGCTGTATGAACATGCATTGTACTCCTGCTCCTGATGTGTCATGTTCCACCCAATGAGGGCCAGTACATTGCATAAACCACCATTCATCATTCACATTTGTTTAGAGGGATGACAGTGATCATGTTCCTTGTGGATGGGATGTCAATGGTGCTTAGGCTTTGCTTGTATACAGTGAGTAATGGAGCTGGAAGCAGATGCCTGGGTTCATGTAGGATGCAGACGGGAATGTTATCAGGCCACAAGGGACTTGCTTTTGTCAAGTTTGATTAGACAGTTTGGACCTGATCCATGATGATGAGGGGAGGGGTGCATGTGCTGTGCATATCCACCTATACTGATGGTGATCCAGGGTGGTGATGTTTGCCCTAAACCTGTCTGCAGCAGGTTGGCTGTAACTATGGTGTGTGTGTATGTGCTGTGATTGACCACCATTACAGGGTGAGTTGGGTTGGTGCCTCTGAGACTGTAGACATATGTGAAGATGGCCTTGTGATTGCCCTTAGTGGATGTGTCCAATTTGTACTCATAGTTAGCCTTACAGTAATTCACCTGTGACCTATTATGCTTGTTAAGATAAAGGTTAACATGCTGCCCAGTTGGTGCATGCTCCTACTTTGCCCTGTACAACCAATATAGCATCACATTATGTGCTTTGTGCATTGCTGTTGTCCAGCAAAGGGGTTTTCTCTGCTTTGGTTGGGGCAGGTTTTACAAGTAAGGTTTTGCTGAGGCCATACAGCTATGTGGGTGGTCATATATCTGTTTGTGGTAGGCATGGACACAGGGTCAGAACACAGTTGGCCACCTCTACAATTTCAATGTGATGCTCATGCTTATTATACTACCCGTGTCTGTGTCAAGGGCAATGACATCACCAGTATCTGTAGAGGTGTAACTCTGCTGGATGCACAGAAACTAAGGTTACACACGTGTGCAAGATGTACAGCTTATTCACCTGATGTTTTGCATCCCATGTCAGTTGTTATGAAGCAGCCAGGTACACCTACCCATAGATACATATGCACAGGTAATACAGGCTATACATTTCTGTTCTGTGTCAGTATGGCACACTGTAATGACAGTCTTGCTGCACAGTCAGTCATGTCAACCTGTTAGGGTAGGACATCTGTAGGACAATGCACATACATGGTGGGCTATGGGCCCCAATTAGTGACACTTTCTTCATATTGCTGTAACACACATGTCATTTGATAGTGCAGTAGCCTTTGCATTCACACATATACCCTGGAGTATGTCTGATGCTCATATGGCAGGCAGAGAAGTGAAAGGCTAGGTGTGTGGTAGTGAGGGTAGGAACTGTTAATGTTGTGAGTATGACTGGTATGGGGACAGAGCTAGCTGATATGCTGGACAGAAAAAAGGTGGATATATTGTGTGTGCCAGAGACCAGATGGAAGGGGTGTACAGCTGTGTGTATCAGAGTTTGATACAAATAGTTCTATCATGGTATGTATGGGAGGGGAAATAGTGTAGTGGTTAACCTGATGGAACATTATGCCAAGAGTGTTTGTGTAGGTGATAAGAGTGTTGAGTAGAGTGATGTTCAGAAGGCTGGGAATTGATGGTGTAATGTTGACAGTTGTTAGTGCATATGCTCCGCTAATTGCTTGGGTGATGGATGAGACAGACGTACTTTGGTGTGGTTGGATGAAGTGATGATGTGTGTACCCAAGGGTGAGTGAGTGGTAATTGGAGCAGATTTCAATGGGCATGTTGGTGAAGGGGGCAGAGGGGATGCAGAAGTGATGTGTAGGTATGGTGTTAAGCAAAGGAATACAGAAGGTGAAATGGTGGTGGAGTTTGCAACAGAGGTTGGACATGGGTGTGGGGAATGCATAGTATTACAACACCGAGGGGCATAGGGTGACATACAAGAGTGGAGGAAGATGCACACAGGTGGATTATCTCCTATGCAGGTGGGATTGTTTGAAGGGGATTGGTAACTGTAAAGGGATGACAGGGGAAAGTGTAGTTAGTCAGCATGGAAGGTTGGTCTGTGGGATGACGTTGGTGATCACAAAGAGGGGGAGGAGTGTGAGGGTGGCACCAAGGATCAAATGGTGGATACTGAGAAAGGGTGATTGTGAGGTTGAGTTCAGGGAAGAGTTAAGACAGGCAGTGGGTGTCAATGAAAAGTTAGCAAATATCTGGGTAACTACATCTAAGCTGGTAAGGGAAATGAGTAGAACAGGGTTTGGTGTGACATCTGCACAGAGGAAGGAGGACAAGGAGACCTGGTGGTGGCATGAGGAAGTACAGTGGAGTATACTGAGCAACAGGTTGGCCAAGGAGAAGTGAGATTGTCAGACAGATGCAGAAAGTAGACAGGTGTATAGGGAGATGGGGAGCATGACAAAGAGAGTGGTGGCAAAGGCTGACAATGGGGCATCTGAAGGGTTGTATGTAAGGTTGGACACCAAGGATTGAAAATTGGATCCTTATCAATTGGCTTGACAGATGCATGTAGATAGGAAGGATGTGCAACCGATAAGGCTGAGAAAGGATAATGGTGGAACTGCACTCAATAGCGAGGAGAGTGTGTCGAGCAGGTGGAAATGGTACTTTGATGGGCTGTTGAATGAAGAGAATGAGAGAGTGAGAAGGTTGGATGATGTGGGTATGGTGAATCAGGATGTGCAACAGATTATCAAGGTGAAGTAAGGATAGCTATGAAGAGGTTTAAGAATGCAAAGGCTATTGGTCAAGATGACACACCTGTGGAAGCATGGATGTGTTTAGGACAAATGACAGCGGTCTTTTTAACCAGATTGTTTACTGTAATCTAGGAAAGTGAGAGGATGTGTGAGGAGTGGATGAAATGTGTTTGGGTACTGATTATGAGAATAAGGGTGGTGTGCAGAGCTGTAGTAACTACAGAGGGATAACATTAATCAGTCACAGCATGAGGTAATGGTAAAGGGTGGTGGAAGCTAGGCTACAACTGGAGGTGAGGATTACTGATCAACAGCATGGTTTTATGCCAGAATAGAGCAGTACAGATGTGATGTTTGCTCTGAGAGTGTTGATGGGGACATACAGACTAGGTCAGACATAGTTGCGTGGTGTCTTTCTGGACTTACAGACAGCATATGACAGGATGCCTAGACAGGAGTTTTGGTATTGTATGAGGTGGTCAGGAGTGGTGGGGAATCCGTAAGAATGCTACAGGATATATACAAAGCTAGTGTGACAGCAGTGAGTTCTGCATTGGGAGTGACAGTTGTGTTTAAGGTGGAGGTAGGAGTGCATCAGGGATCAGCTATGAGCCATTTCTTATTTCCATTGGTGATGGACAGGTTGACAGACATGATCAGATAGGAGTCACCCTAGACTGTGCTGTTTGCAGATGACATCATGGTCTGTAGTGAGAGTAGGGAACAGGTTGAGGAGACCCTGGAGAGGTGGAGGTATGATCTAGAGGGGGAGGAATGATGGTCAGCAAGACTATGATGGAATATATGTGTGTGACTGGGAGGGAGGATGGAGGAATGGTGAGGATGCAGGGAGTACAGTTTGCTAAAGTGGATAGGTGTAAATACTTGGGAACAACAGTTCAGAGTAATGGTGAATGTGGAGGAGAGGAGACAATGTGAGTATGGGCAGGATGTGGGTGGTGGGGAAGAGTGTCATGTATAATTTGTGACAGACAAGTACCATTAAGAGTGATAGGGAAGGTCTACAAGAGGGTAGTGCGACCAGCTTTGTTATATGGTTTGGAGACATTGGCATTGAAAAAAGAGGCACAAGTCAGAACTGGACATAGCAGAGTTATTGATGGTATGATTTACACTGGGTGTGACCTAACAGTGTCACAGTCAGTATTGTGCAACACACACTCCAGTAGTGGTCATATGTAAGCCATTCTTTCCTGGGGTGACTCAGGGCCCCGAGCTGTGTTCTATGTCACTGCAGACAGAAACAGTTTCTATGGGCATAAGTTCTGCTCAGCAATATATGAGTACAGCATGTGTTGTTGAGACATAATATTGTTTGAACTTCCTATTTTCCACATTTACATTCCTCCTACTGTATTCCACTACAGGCTTGATTGTTTGACATAGCTGTGTTTATTTGTTTTCAGTTTAATTGAGTGTATGTGTCTGTCTGTTTTTTTTTCTGTGTGTGTATGTGTGTGTGTGTGTGTGTGTGTGTGTGTGTGTGTGTGTGTGTGTGTGTGTGTGTGTGTGTGTGTGTGTGTGTGTGTGTGTGCGTGTGTCTCTCTCTCTCTCTGAGACAGATGTAGGATATACATTTTTTTATATAGGCAGCATCTTGCCTTTAGTAGGTAATGCTCATGAGCAGCTGATGGCCTGTGCACCAATTGGAGTGCCCCACTTGCTAATTGCATGTGGAACAGCTGTGGTATCATTCCCATACCCAATAGCATGGAAACACACTCCTATAACTGAGTGCTTTATGTGGGCATTGCCCCTTTTCCTTGCCTGGGAGGAGTAATTCATGGAGGTGTGTGACAAGCAGCATCACAGAGTGTAGTTGGGAATACCTCTTACGACAAACACTGTGGAGACAGCCCAAGAAACTGGTGGAGAATGTTCCAGACATAGGGACATAATGTAAATATTGCTGTTATACAGTTGAACTAATGATAGTATGACAGGGTTTGTGTGGATATGGCTGTTCTGCATGAATTTAAGTCTGATCGTGTTATGTGGTTGACATAACTTCCAACTGTAGGGCTATCAGCAGATTGGCCAGAGTTTGGACTCTTATATATAGTGTGTTACTCACACATTGTTTGACCTTGGAAATGTAGTAGCATACTCTGAGGATTGCAGTCAGTAAATAGTAACATCCATGTCTGTTTCTGACTTCATATCCCTCAGAACAGATATGTTACCATAACCCTGTTACACCAGCAACTTTCTCAGTTTATGACAGCAATATGTCAATAATGCCCCTGTGGTTGGGCCTCTGCCCCCAAATATGTCAGGCTTTGTCCAGATGTCATGCTGTAAGAGGTGTATAGGTGTAGTATATCATTATATAGTGACTTTATTCCAGATATCATCCCAGTGATGTATCAAGACTGCCAGACATGTTACATGTTGGCCTTATATATGAGGGTGAAGCCTGGACGTTCTGTGGGACTCTATACAGTTGAGAGGACTGTGTATTTCTGGCAATTGTTGACAGGCTGTCAGGATTGTGTAGTAGTGTACTGTGAATGTGTTATTTGTCCTGTGTAGGGGGGTAGATGTAAGTGTTGAGGGTCTTTTTATATCTGACTTTGCATGCTGCTCCAGCTTCTGGTGCTCTATCAGCTGTATATGTTTGTAGGGGCAGACTGAGACATGTCCCATACCACAGTCAGGCATCAGACTACACTGTGAATTGGGCCAGTATATATAGGGGTAGTGTGTGAGTGGCAAACATTCTGACAATTTTGTTCACACAGTCCATATACTCTACTGTTCCTGTGACTTACCAGTATGTCACTTTGAATGTGATGAGATTGGTTCTGGGTATGCACTTTCACTCTGGTATCTTTTGGTCAGTGCTGTTACATCCCTGTAGTGCCTGTTATATTTGCAATTACATGTGTATTTCCCCATAGCACAATTGGGTTTGTGTTATGTCAGTCTGCCTGTACTTTAGACAGTACTTGATGACATGCCTAGCAGCTCACTGTAGTTACCCTACTGTGATGTTATGTCCCGATATTTATCAGATGTACTGTTACCTGGCCCCATACATGTTGTGTATGTCTGACACATCAGTAGGATGATGAGAAGCTGTATGTCAGTGAGTAGTAAGGAGTAATTTGGTTTTGGACTTGGGCTATTCCAGTCAGTATATGGTACAACAGACAGGAGGGTGTTGCTGCATCAACTGTGTCACCTTATCTATTCCAGTATTTGGGATATGTTCCAGTTTCATGGCTTTACATCCCCCCCGGTCAGGCTAGATCCAGATTTGTTGCACCAAAGCATACCTCTAGACTGGCCAGATTGTTTCAAACTGTCCAGGATTATTGCTCATATATATGTTCTGTTCCACAGAATCATTATGTTCATTTCTGTGGTAAATCACTGTGATGATGTGAGGATTTCTGTCTGTAAATGATGACATATATTTCAGTTTCAGAACTCACATCCTTCTGGATATGTATGCTGAAATGAACCCTGTTACTGTAGGAACATTCTACATTCTACATTTATAACTGCAGTGTGTACATTATGTCCCTGTTCTTGGACATTGTCCCCCCATTTTGACAGCCTTTGTCCAGAATTACTGCATTAAGAGGTGCAGAAGTATGGTGCTGGGTATGACTCCACTACATGTTATGGGCACACACACACACACACACACACACATATATATATATATATATATATATATATATATATATATATATATATATATATATATATATATATATTCCTTTTTTGATATCTATATATATGTTTATATAACAATATATATGTATATATTATATACATATTTGTTTTATATATATAGCTCCATATATCTGAAGTGTATACTTTTTAATATTTATCTATAACCATACACATCTATATGTGTATATTTATATATACTAAACATGACTAATTCCACAGTGTTTGTTCCCTACTATTCTATACTTGTACTGAATGATATATTTGAAAAAACAGCATTCATTATTGCATTTCAGATGGTGTAATGGCAAATTGCTCTGGATATGGTGTACAGGGTCCTGGGTTGAAGACTTGGCAATGCTGATTATTTTGTTGCTGTGCAGAACACTAGCTAATGGAGACAGGGTGATTAAGGCAGTTTTAAGTAGTTGTAAGCAGGTTTGTGTGGGTTTGCATGATTTTAAGCAATGCCAACACATGGTTAAATGGGAAACTGCTTAATCTGTGGAAACATTGCTTAGCATTGCAGAAACTCGCTTATTGCTGCTTACTGCAGCTTACTCCTGCTTACCCCCACACAAATTTCTTTAAATGAAAAGAAAAAGGAGTGATAGGAAAGTGGTGAAAAAGGGGGCACACAGAGGGAAAAACAATGTGACAGATAGCTAGGGGTGTGCAGGACGGGTGTAGGGAATGTCCATAGCTGTCCATTTCTGATACAGCAACAGCTGTGCATTTGTACAGAATTTGGAGTTGAATTTGGACACTCAAACCTCTGCTAGAGAGGTGAGGACAACAGTAATGAGGACAACAGTAATGTGTTGTTAAGCCAGTTAGACCAGATTACATGTGTCCAGTGGACATGTGCAAAATGGACAGCTATGTATGGGACGACATCTTTTTTGGGAACAGATTGCCCTTTTTTTTTATAAGGTGAGATTGGGATGTTGAGGAAGGATAGTAGGTATATTTGGTGAGGTAGGTTGGGTAGGAAAAAAGAAGTAAGGTGGGAAAGCAGCAACCTCAACAAAATAAGAAACAGCCACTTCCAAGCCAATAACTAGTCCCCGAAAAACACAAAATGCCACCTAACCACAATGAAGTGGAAAGGTAGAAGATAGAATCCACACAAGCCGAATGATTGCCACACTTTAGTGTAAAATCCACATAGATCTTGTTGTAAAATCCACACAGGTCAAGCGCTTTCGTCAGAATGACTTCTTCAGAACAATTTCAAATTAACCAGACATTCCTTATATACCCCAAATTAGTTAATCAATCCAATTAGCACTAAGCATTTAAAAACACAGTAACCCAGTAATGTAAAACAATTAAAACAAACCAGTGTTGTTTATATATAGAAACATATAAAATTTACTTTATTTTGTTAGCTCTAAATCGGAGCTCTGGTTTAATACTGATGCCAGGAAACTCACAGGCATTAACCTTAAATTGCCATCTAGTTTCAGCCCTAAGTAACTTGTTGGTCCAATCCCCCCTCTAAAATCTTTATACACTATTTCTAAAATACCAAATTTAAAACTATGGCTGGGGTTGATTTTGATATGTTTGTATAAAGCATTTTTCCATCCATTCTAGAAATACTGTAACAGTGTTCGTAAATTCTACGGCTTAATCTTCTCTCTGTTTTTCCAATATAAAAACATTGGCATACATTACACAGAGCTAAATAGACAATACCTGTTGTATTACAAAAACCTGTAACAAAGGTCACCTCAAAACCAAAAGGGCCTAGCTTTACCTTGGGAGTCTCCAAAATATATTTGCAGTATTCACACGCCCCACATCTGTGGGCACCCTCCCTTCTCCTTCTACCTGATGGAACATGTTCCAAAATATTTTTCAAGTTTTTATGGACTCTGTAGGTAAAAAGAGGTTCTGGGCCAATTAGGGCTAAAACATCCTTGTTCCCCTTAAACATAGCCCAATTGTTCTTAATTATCTTTTTAATTTCTTCTGATGTTTCACCGTAGGTTAAAACCATAGCTTGGGTAAAATCTTTTTCAGCATTATAAACTGTGGACTCCACTCTCTCACTAGAACCCAGCAAGGGTTGGTATCTATGGTTCCATTCACCCATAACTTGGTTTCTGATACCTTCCAGAAAAACAAGAGGGTATCCTCTATTGAGAAACATGTCCAACACTAGCTTAGTTTCCTCTTCTACATATTCCTTCTTAGAACACATCCTCACTACTCTTACCATTTGCCCCTCAACAATGTTACGTTTAATATACGGGGGATGGTTACTTGAATATACCAAGTAATCATTGGAAAAAGTAGGCTTCCTATAAATCCTGGAGTGGAACATGTTATCTTGAAGCTCCTTAATAAGTTTGACATCCAAAAAATTAATTTCACTAGAACTCCCATTACCAGTGAATTTAAAATAATCACATACTTGATTAATGTAATCCAGAAAAGATTGGAATGATTTAGTGTCTTTCCATAAAATAAATAGGTTGTCTAAAAACCTGAAGTACAAGTGCCAGTTGTTGGAATACATAGAATTGAAAATAAATTGCTTTTCCCATTGGTACATAACTAAATTAGCAAACATGGGGGCAGAACTGCTACCCATAGCTACCCCATTGATTTGTCTATAGAATTCCCCTTCAAAAGTGAAAAAGTTGTTCTTTAGTACAACCTCCATGAGTTCAACTAAAAAATTGATTTTACACCCACTTAGGTTGGATTGACTCACAAGTATATCATTAAAATATTCCAGCCCTATATCATGGAGAATGGAGGTAAAAAGGTCGACTACATCAACAGTAGAAAAATATGCTTCATGGCTAAAAAATTCATTTTTCATTTTCCTTAAAAAATCCCAGGAATCAATAAGTATATGTTCAATTGGTACTAATGCCTGTCTAACAATACGATCAATATAAATACCAATAGTATAAGTTATACTGTTGTGGGCAGATATTATAAGCCTATAGGGGGGATCCTTGATGTCCTTATGTGTTTTGGGAATTCCAAATATAATAGGTATGATCGGATGTTCAACATGAAGAAAGTTATATTCTTCCTCATTAATAACCCCTTGCATTAATGAATCTTCCAACAAGAATTTTATCTTACTAAAACTCAAATTAATTTTGTTTCTGGAGGCTATCTCATATTTAGTGCTGTCATTCAACAAATTTGTGATTTTGTTGTTGTAATCAACAACATTACTAATAACCATACCTCCACCCTTGTCTGGTTTCATAAACCGGAGTATGTGGTTATCACGTAATTCATACAGTAATTTTCTCTCTGTAAATAAAAGATTATGTTTCATGTTTTTACTAGTATGTAAAAGCTTGAATATCTCCTGACTACAGACATTTTCAAAATAATTTAAAATGGGTATCAGAGGGGGGGTTGTAACAACTTTTCTTGTAAATAATGGGTTTACTGTATTCCACTTGCCTAGATTTCTCTTGATTTAAAATTTTTTAATTCAATTTCCTAATAAAAATTTTGAAATCTAATAAAGTTTGACTGACATCTTCTTTGGTAGAGGGAACAAACTTCATACCTTTCATAAATAAGTTGAACACATATTTGTTGAGTGGAAATTGTGCATAATTGTACATTTTAAAACCTTTATACAAATGCACAATGCCATCGTAATTAATAATATTCTCATCCTGAGTATTTTTCTCAGTGCTTGTTAAAATTACTTGTAACTGTTTTTCCTCCTGAAGGACGTGTTCCTGTATCTCTGTCTGCCCCCTTCTGCCCTGGATTCTAAAAAATAATTCTTCTGCCTTAATTGGTTTCTATTGTGGATCCTTTCGGATCTCCTAAGTGGGAGGTACTCCATATCGTAACTGTTTTCACCAGTGTTATTTCTGTATGATCCTGTGTTCCCATGAGGGTTTGCCTGTTGACTATATGCATCAGTATCAGCATTAACCCCATCCATATAACTTTTAGGGAAGGGGTATGCCAAACCTTTATTATACTCAAATTCATCTCTAATAAGTTTTTTCTTCTTTCTGTTAACATTGTTATTAACCTCATTCTCAACTCTATCAAAAATCACGTTGTACCTATAGGAGTATTGACTAAAATAACCATCACTTAATATAACATTATTGATGTCATCAATTTCTTTAAACAACACATTTATCTTTTTATTGTTTAATCTCAAAATAAATTCCATTAACTTATGTTGGGTAGGAAGACAGACAAGACAGCAGACAGGGGCGGTATATGACACATGTGGGGGGTAAACACCTTGGACAGGGAGAGTGGTTGGGAATCGGATGCCTATGAGCCCCCAAATGGATACAGTGGGATTAAGGTCCCCATCCATGGGTAGTCACCACTGCACCTTCACGGCCCCAAAAGTGGCTGCACTGGGAGCTGAGTAGGAGGGGCAGGCTGACCCTCAAGATGCACCACACAGCCCTCAAGCTGGCATAGCAGATCTTCAAACTCCTTTCAAAGTTGGCTACGCACCAATCCCCAGACCTGATAATGGGTAACAGTGTCCTGTTTGTGCCTGCTCCCGGGGGTGACAGGCCCCATTCCCTGAGGCAGTTCCACCCAAAGGTGGTGCAGGACCAACAGAAGAGGAGGTCCCAGGTTGAGTCCCAGATGTGCTGGGGCCTGGTGCCACAGCCATTTGAGGCAGGAAAGGTAGATTTGCTGGGATAGATGTGCTATGGTGTTGCAGTTTTATAGCATATGTTGGTTAGTCATGAAAAACACATTCCAGGATTAGGTATAACAGCATGCATAGGTATCCAAAACAACAGATTTGGAACAGTTGCATAGCAAACAGAACACATGCATATATGGAACCACAGTGGCCACTAAAATGGCATGCAGGTTACATTGATAGCAACAGGCCACCAATGATAGTATTTGAACAAGGAACATTAATAGTCAAATGTAGAACAATAGGACACTTCCCAACAGTAGGTTTGGTGAAAAACATACCCATTGATTTATGTGTTTAGATTAAAGGTGCCGATAGGGTGGGGGAGAGAGATGTCAATTAACAACTGTATAGGCTTCAATTGTTCACAACTTTAATGATCACTGCTCTAGTCATTACTCTCCAGTTTTTACCTCATTTTACATCGACCTATGGCCTTGGGTTGGGCATCGGTATGTTTGTACACAGTGTATAATTACAGGCCTCTTGCAGCTAATTTATACCTTTTCTTACCTGGCAGACCTGTGGAGGACATTTCTGTTAACACTACCTGACTGTTTCTACCCATATTCACATAGTCAGGGTCACATATGTGTGTGTGTGTGTGTGTGTGTGTGTGTGTGTGTGTGTGTGTGTGTGTGTGTGTGTGTGTGTGTGTACTACTGCTATACTTTGCCTTGATTTCTGTCACCCTGGGTGTGGGTGGCAGTGACCACTAGCTGTGACAGCGTGACACTTGAGGGACATTTCTTGGAGGAGACTACTTGGTGTATGTACTTATCTTGCTGTCATTTGCAGCTTTGGGGTTGGACAGTGGGTGTTGTACACAGTATATAAGTACAGCCTTCTTACAACTAAGATATACTTTTTCTTTCCTGGCAGAGCTGTGGAGGAAATTTCTGTTATCACTTCCTGACTGTTTCTATACATATTCACATATTCCTGGATGAAATTATGCATACAGCTTACTACCACTCCCGGGATTCGAACCGTGCCTGCTTGTGCAAAAAAATACAACAAAATTTGTGTTTCATCAGAGTGAGCTATTGAGAAACTGCTGTCTCATGTTTGAGTGTTTTCTGCCTAATACTCTCTTGGTTGTACAATCTGACCTTGTAATTCTGACATTCATGCATTGCAGATAGTTCTTATACTGTGTATTCATACTTGGCATAGCACAGTCTGGAAAACACCAGTTAACACAGCATTACTATTCAGGTATCAGATCTTGGTACATGGAACATTTCATATAGTTAATCGCCTGCTTTACAACTCCACAATCTTTGCAAGATGAGCCTTGATTATTTAATGCTTTGAGAGCTATAGTTGCTGTGCAGAAACTGTACACATTTTGATTCATACCACCATATACCAAAGTAAACACAACCAGTTCGAGGTTTTGATTTTTTTTTTGACAGGTACTGACACTTTTATTGATATATACCGTGTACGTCACTGTTACTTTGCTAATGTCTCATTTATTCAGTGCAAATCATACTCATTTTTAAATACTGACAGGTGATATTCTACTCCTGTCTATTTATTTGCCCAGAATAGTACAAGCTAAATTTGAACTCACCAGCCTCATGACACAGCCTTAGCAAACTGCTGGCATTTGCATCCATGTTCACAGCCTTCTCATCTGCAGCTGTACAGGAGATAGAGAAACATTTATGCATACCTATCCATCACATACAGAGGCTGGACTTTGGAAATCACTTATTGATATTGATACTTACACACATCTGGGACATTCATCTCCCATGCATCTTGGACCCACTGGTCCAACAGCTCCATCTTCCTATGCTTTAAGCCAGCAAAGGGGTGCTGGACCTGCTCACCAGTCCGAGGGATGCAAGTGACACTGGTGAGATCATGTGCAAATGGCTCCAGGCCTCTGCTTTGTATTGGGAGTCCTGGTACTGGTCCTGCAGCAGTCTCCTTTCATGGTCTTTTACTAGGAGTCTAATCATGACCCTGGACTCCTGAATGCCCCAGCGCTGCACCCAAAAGCGCACACCCCCACCAACACCAGCCATAGTGCCTGCAGTGATAAGCTACAACTGGGTATGGGCTGTATTCCTGCCTGTGAGGTTTAAATAAGGCTGATTTCCTGTACCTTGCCATGATTCCACAGCTTTGAATATGCTGAGCTAAGCTAAATGATGGGCAAACTCGCTTAGCAAAAATAAGCATTGCTTAAAGGGGTAGATGCTAAGCATTGCTTACCAGTATGGAAATCTGCTTAAGTACGCTGATTATTGTTAAGCATACAAATTTAAGCAATGCTTACTCAACTAAGCATAGCTTAGCACAATTTAGCATTGTTCAGCTTTAATTTTATGGACTATCAGGATTGTGGGGTTGATTCCTTCTCAATGACATCTTATGATATGTATGTTTACCTTCCATAACATCCCCCTATGTGCTTTCATTACATTATATTCTTTTGTGGCTATACTGTATGGGACACTTGCATTTATATGCGGGTTTCACATCTGTATTACACTGACACTTTACATTTGGACCTGATACACTACCCTGGTTAACAAATATATATTATTCACTATTTATTTAAAAAATATATACTTTTAGTGCTATTTTCACATATAAAAATGAATGGATTGCATTGGGGCTCAAATCATGAATAACTGCATGCTAAGCAAATGCTCTAACCACTACACTATTTCACTTTGATTATCTTTGCTGTATGTTTCCATTTAGCTCCTTCTGATGTTTAAGCTATGCTATACACAGCTGCATGATGTGAATACCAGCTTAGATATGCTTAAACTTTATTGGAGACAGAAAAAAAAATAAACATGTTTTATTTTTATTTCCTTTAGGGGTATGCACACTGCTTTCTACCTCTTAGGGCAGGACATCTGGACATCTACATCATACAGAGGTATTATTTTACTCGTTCCTTTCAGGAACATGCATACTTATTTGGTATGCCAGCATGTACTCTGGCATACCATTGTGGACATTATCTGTGCTGGACCATTGTGAGGAGCTGTACTTCTGTGTGTATTCTAATGTATTTTGCCAGTGGGCACTGTTATGTTGTGATAACAGTGTCCACAGACACTGTTAGTTGCTTTAGAATTGCTGTACAGCAATTCTAGAGTGTAGAGGGCATGTGTACTGTGCAAGCAATGCTCGGACATGCCCCCTGCACTTGTTCACGGATCATGTACGTGCAGGTTAAACAGCACTCCTCTTTCATGAATATGCAAGGTGCTCTGCTGTGCTGCACTGGCATGGTCCACTCAGTGCAGGAATAGCACTATTCCTGCACGGAGTTTGATGAATCCCAGGGAGATATATTTAAATCCCTAGTCCATCCTGTGATGATCAGCACAGCTATCCTCACACATTATTCAGAAATAGTTCATAATTGATGTAAGATGAGGTGAACTGTTTCAGGTTATATTTCATTTGTTCTAGTCTGCCCATAATGTTGGCAGGATCAGGCATAGGTTTGCTTTTTATGGCTTCTTTAATATGCACCATTTATTATATTAAAAGGCCTCCTTAGTTGTACCACTAACTCAGAGAATGTGTATTATTTTATTTGCATTTTTTGTAATGCACCCATTCACAAAACTAGAAGATGAAAATCAGAACAGTCACAGACATAGCATGCACCAAGAACTTCCTAGTACAGCAAATTGATGGCTACTCTTTTCTGCCAGAAATCATTCAGCCATACTTATTGCCAGTTATCTTATCACATATTATCCCTTCATGCACCCCCCAACTGCCCTTGCATATTTTGCAAAGCCGTTCTTTGTTTCTGCTTGAAACCTCAGGTAGAATGCTGCTTTACTGGAAAAGCCACAACAACTTAGTGATCAACAATATTGGTCACTCATTCTCACAAGAGAAGAATTACTTTGTTGACAGGGTGGTATGACTGGGGCATTACTCCAAGGAACAGAGTGAAGTTGCTTATGTGAAATGTAAAGGATGCATGAGAAATCCCTGCATGGGTGTAGGTAAGAGTGTAATGATAGTTTGCCTTGCAGCAGGTAAAATTATTCACACTAATCAGTTCTGATGACTTTTCATACAAGCTAGAAGTGGTTATATAAATGCAACACAACTTTATAGTTATTGTAAAATGATCAATCTGAAGAATTTTTCCAAAATTTCTAATATATGTCAAAAATTAACAAGTAATATGCAATCAAAGATATCTGCTACCTATTTCTAGTTAGTTCAGCTATTTTTATATCGCCAACATATTTAATTTTAAATATTTAACTGATTATATGGGGTGAATAGAAAGGTTTGTATTTATATTTAAAGCATTATCTTACACTTCCTCAAGTGTATTCTAGATGAAGTTTAAGCTTATTAAGTTGAATTTCCTGATTCTGATGAGCTCCCTCAAGACTGGTACACTTGTACTTGTGAACTAATGTTTCACTGTGTGGATTTTACTCCTTTTCTCTCCAGTTACATGGATATAGAGTTAGTTACCTAGAAGGTGGTGCAGTGTTATACCCCCTCACACGGAGACCACAGGCAGACTTTTTCACTGGAAAAAAAACAGTTTTTAAAGGCTTTGCCAAGCTGAACATTTGACTGATTTGTTACAAATGGTAGAAACCTTGGTCAGTTTATTCTAAACAAAATGTAAGTGAAACCATTTCCAAGTAAAAGAATTACCAAAAGAAGAAGCTGCAGTAGAAAACTTTTTCCATTATCAGTTAAATTTGAATAGAGAAATATTTATCATACATTAAAACATAGACTTTGTTTTTTTTATCTAGTAATACTTTATAAAATTGAGATACACGAGTTACAGTAAAAAAAATAATTTAAGACAATTGTTAATGAGCATTTTGGAATTATTTTCTTTTGGAAAGAGGGATTTCTTGAGCCTTTAACTCATGATAGCCTAGTGATGCCTTCAGGTGCTTCTGTAATTATATCCTAATGACACTTCTAGGTGTCTAAATATAGCATGTTCATAATTTCATTAATAATTACAAAACCTGCTACATACAAGCTATTTAAAGAATTCATCTTAAAGTTTATACAACAAGCAGCCCAACTGCACCAATATTTGACCACTGTCTAGTGTTGCTTAAGACATGTTATATGGTTGTTCATATTCTATTTATTTATATTTAGAAAATGTAAAAATTATGACATTTCAAAAACCAAGTACCACAGACATAACAACTTATTCTCATGTGAAAGGTCATAACTGGATGAACCAAATGCTGCTGACACAGTATGCATGTAACCTGCATGGTTATGGAGATATTTTCAACTGTTTACAAAATATTAATAAATTCATATTTATTGTGTTTATTATGACTTACAAAATCCAGTTAAAGACCTAGAATGCAATGATCAGAACCACTGTAAAGATTTGTTTGTGATGAACAGTTTGCAATTTATATTTCATTAGTAACCCTTTTTGCTCCAAAGATACAAACATTTGTTTGAAATGTGAGGCTCTAGCTTAAGTTTGACAAATCCTCAGGATGCAATCATTAGGTGTTAAGAGTAAGAAGCCTCTAGAGTTAATTTGGAATAAATTAGTTAAAATAATGCGATTCTTACATGTTGTAATTTCATCTATTCGTTATCTGGATTAAAGATCAGTTTTATAATGTCATTGTTATACAAATACAATTACATCAAAAAGTTATTTTTTTCAGTTACTGTTGATGACTGTGTTATAATCCAGTTTGAACCTATGACTGGATTCACTTCCTGTGTCTCTGCTGTAATATGCATCTGTCTTCTTTCTTCTGGGGATGTTCCCTACTATCTAAAACACATTTTTGTTATTATTTTATCTAATCACATTTAAACTGCTATTATTACTAGCTTTTGGATTGCTCAGTTATTTTTTCTTTTATATTCATTACATAGACACTACCCAAGTAATAAGCAACACAGTCCATACTACCTTTTTATTACCTTTCAATTAGAATCGTTATTTTTTTATTTGCTTAATATGTATCAACAGTTGGAATTCTTGTTGATAATGTTGTAAAATTATTGGCCACAAGAATTCTGTAACTTAACTGGCTTTTTGTTGTTTATTTGATCTGATGGGCTGACAGAATTCACAGTATTAAAGAGGTATAATAAGCAATTTTGAATTCTTAAAACATCCTATAATTTAATCTCCGTTTCCTGCATAGCTTTGTAACATAATGACAATATAAACACTGCAGTTTATCTGAACAAAGCTATGTAGATAAGGAAGATTGTCTTACAGGATGTTTTAAGAATGCATAATTGCTTATTCTGCCTCTCTGTGACTGCTGACTATATTCTTGTGTTTATCCCTCAGAGTACAACTGTTTTGAAGAATGTAAATGCTCTTGTTTAAGAACTTGTCGCCTGATGTGAAATAGCAAATTGTGACTCCTAAGGTTTCTTTTTTGTTTGTGATTTTAATGTACATGCTTATTCTGATCCATTTTGAGACTTCACTTGAATGACAGTTCAACTACTGCAAACAGAAAGGTAGTGGAACAAAATGGTAAAACAATAACAATTAAAAATCATGACTGGTATTATAGGAGTACATAAAATAGTTTGAGTAGTATTTTTAAAATAACAACCCACAAACATATTTGATGGTTCCATTTTTCCAGTACGTTTGTCATTATGAATTAATGATATTACATTTATTTGGAAAATTTCAATTTAATCTACTTTTCCAGTACTTTTAATGAAATTGAATGCATTATCAATAAATGACAGCAACATATAAGGAACTGTATCTGATTTTATTTGTGCTTAATTTAATGTTGTTTTGATTAGAAAGATTATTTTATTGGATGTTTGATTATCACACAATTTTTAAATATTTCTTAAGATTTAATTGAAGAAGTCTGTATTTTACTGGATGAAAATGATTCTTAAATTTAACTGTGATACTACTGTTTAGTTTTATTATTTTGCCATTTAGTTTTGCTACCTTTCTGTTTTGTTAGTTTTACACAAATTAAACACTTGCCCATTTAGATACTGTTTTAGAGAATCATATCAATCCAGTTGTTGAGTAAGCCAAAACTTTAAATTTTTAATGTTATTAGATAATAAGAAATATGCCAAGACAGCAGTAATTTGTAATTACTTAATCTCAAATTAAATAATAATACATTGCAATAAGACTGTGGACATCCAATAGTTTTAATACAATTCACCTTAGAAGTGAAACTATTTGAAATATATAACATTTTACCTTTAGTTTATGTGCTGCATACTAATAAATGAGTAAAAATAAAAATAAAGATTATGGGCCATAAAATTAATTGAAATATATCATATTGAAGGCATTTGTCTGGAATTAGTTTTACATGAGATAAAAATTAAAAAAACAAAAAAACACCGTTCAGGTTCCAAACCTTTTTTAATAGTCCAGGATATATATATATATATATATATATATATATATATATATATATATATATATATATATATATATATATATATATATATATATATATATATATATAAATATATATATATATTAAAAAAGATTTGAAGCCTGAACTTCTTCTGGAATTGTTTGTGCTGTGATATTTCTTTCAACAGTTATTTCACATATCCTGGACTATACAAAAGGTTTGGAGCCTGCTGCAGTGTTTTTTGTTTCAACAGTTTACCTTTTGGTGCTTTTTTCTGCTTCATAAAAATTAAAGACTGTTGCAAGAGCCATTTGAACTTTTGAAACTTTTATAAACTTATTTATTAAACTTCTAGGTTCCATGTGGCAAGACCACAAGTCCAGTAAGAGTCCCAGTATAAATAAAATGTATAAATATTAATTCAGTATTCCGTAATGGTTATTGACAGTGCATATATATATATATATATATATATATATATATATATATATATTGAACACATGCCATGTTTGTCACTATAAGAAGATATTTTTCTGTGCTTGAATGCATTTCTTTCCTTTATAAAATTGCTACACCCCAGTCACCCTGTAGTACAGGGGGATAAGGCCTATGCTGCATACCGTATGACCAGTCTTTGATTAGTGGCATCCTTGGGGAGGTTGGTAGCCTAGGGTTGCCACACAAAGGCAATGTTATGAGCCTGACAAGCTCTGTGCTGCATAAGTGGTGTACAACTTAATCATGAATTGTACATACATGGAAGTATAGATGCAACTCTTGAAGGTTGTAGTAGTAGTAGACTCCACATGGCTGCCATGGAGTGTTGGGAGTTAGGCCACACTCTCCATGGAAGTATGACACTGCATTAGTGTCTCAATCTCCTCATTAACCCTGGACATGGGTCAGGCTGAGCATGAGGGAAGCTAAGGCGAGTCAGCTAGCTCCAATAAATAAGGAGAGAAGACTGAGACAGCTGATGGTCAGCTATGGAGAGAAAAAAATTGCTACACCTCTACTGTTGTAAAAGGAAGAAAGTTATGATAATATTTAGTTGAAAAAATTTTATTTTATCTATATTTTCGTTACAGTGGCTTGTTTTTGGTGACCATTTGAAATGACAGGATCTGCTAGAGCAAGTCGTGGAGACTGAATGGCTGAATGATCTTGTAAATACTAGGTCTGAGATGCCATTTCTTAGAATATTCCATTTTCTCCAAAGTGGGTCTATATTACATACTCGAAGAGACACTTCTTTGAATACGTAATAATCAACACCAAAAGACCGAAATCCCAAAAATGCGAATGGCCATGTCCGCAAATTTTTTCCTAGGGATAAAATTCAGTTGGCCATTCCCAGGGTTTACCCTTTTCCCCAACATAGAGTAATCTCAGAGTTGGTATATTTAGTTAGGGGGGTATGGGGGGCATAGCCCCCACATCACTTAAAATAGATTAGAAGTATGTGTGTTGTGTTTATGGCCCCGCAAATGTTTTCCCTAGGAAAGAATTCAGAGAAGTGGCCGTTCTTGGTTTTGACATTTCTGTCTTTTGTTGTCGATTATTATGTATTTGAAGAAGTGTCTCTTCAGTTATGTAATACAGACCCCTCCAAGGTATGGTGATCTTAGAGTTGGTATACATAAGTTTGGGGTGTGTGGGGAGAGTAGTTTTAAGGAGTACAGCAATTTTCAAGATTCATTCTTCTTCTGTGTTTTGGGTCTTTTTTTTCACCTTTTCAGCACTCACCATTCAGAGTGCCGACATTTCAATAGGGGAGCCTTTGTTTTTTGGAAAAAAAAAACACATTAGGGTGTTAACAGTTAAAAATTGGAAAGCATTTTTTTTGTTTTGTGAATTATCTAATGCATTCACACTCCAAGATAATAAAAGTGTTAATCAAATGAAAATACATTTGACTACATAACTGTACTACATAACATAAACTGAGCACGCTAAATTCTTAACCTTATATGTTAACCATGCATTGATAGTTGTTGTGCCATTTATATTAAAAGATATCAAATAGAAATGTACTATAGTAAATCATACAGACCCATTTATATGTATCTTCTTCCTCAGTTTTTAATGATTATAAAAGCATACTAAAACCATTTTGGAATCTTATAGCTTCCTGGATAATCAGGTACATAACCTGAATCAACTGTCTCCCAATGCTATCTGTGTACACTAACATAAGCTCCTAGGAAATAAACAAACATATCCAAGTTCATGCAACAATCTTTACCAATGCATCTTACTTCATAGCATGGCTAGTGCCGTCTAGCAGTATAAAAGCAGTCCTACATTCATTCAGTAAATATGCTAGCAAATAAAAGCAATCAGTCATACTCATCAACTGTAGTTCATTACTCACTGTAATATAAGACATACCCATTACATCAGGCTTGTCCAACAACATTAATTATTTAATCCCCTTGATCTCATAGTGCCAAACTTTAAAATAAATACTTTCCTTACAAAGTAAATATTTTAATATCATAAGCCACCTTATAAGAAGGAAGACAGTGTTCCAATATAGTAGCCTTCAATATAGCAACATTACATTATGTTTTTCATGAACATGTTTAATAGCAGGATTCTCAGATCTCTTACATGTAACATTCCTTAAATGTTCCTATAGACTGAATTTAAAATTTCTACCAATTTGTCATATACATATGTATACCATTCTGCCAACAGATAACTCTTTCAGTACAAGTATTCCTATACTGAATGCTCACATTTCTACTAATATAATCAGATTGTGGATCAGAAAGGGGCAGATAGAACAATTACCATGAGGAAAATGCATTCTCATAAGAACTACTCTTCTTTGTTTTTTTTAAATAATTTTTCTTATTGCATTTTTTTAATTCTTGCCTTTTGCTTACACATGCATTAACTAGCAATATATTGTCAAGCCCTGGAACAACAAATCCCATCCTTACTGTACCAGTGGTATAGAAGGACAAACCATCACTGCAACCTAGGTGACCAAATTTCAGCTCGCAACTTGGGCACTTGATGATACTGGCATGGTGGATAGCTTTGCCCATCGTGGTGTGGAGGGATGGTGGTTCTAGCATGGGTGACACTGCAGCTCTGATAACAGGGCCTTGGCTGTAGACTGCAGCAATTCATGGTGCAGGGAGCTGCTACTGGGAAGACATGGGCATGGCTGATGAGTCCAGTGATTGCAGGCCTTGCTGGTAGATGTGAAAGAGCATGCATGCATGGATAGGAGAGCATACATGGCCCTTGTGATGATGCAAGTGCTCATATCTCCACCAGTTATGAGGTTAGGCCATAACAACAGAGATAATTCTCATTTCTGGGATGTTGGTAAGAGCACAATACCCTCTCATGGATACCTCAGTTTCATTGCCCCTCAGTCAGTGTATGTCTGATTTAGGAGAGGCTTGATGGTCAGCAAACATAGGGGAAATGTGACACAAAAATCCATCATCCTTCTTTCATTATGTTCAATAGTCTTTCAGTTAATACAGTGGATTCACTAAAAACATAATATACTTCTTGTTTGGTGTTTTTTCTCCTTTCTCTCACCTTGAAAATAATAATATTCTTTTATGTAATTACAAGATACTTTATTATAGCTATTTGTCTGATTCAGCATCTTATCTAGTGCTCAAGAACTTTGTTATGATATATTTTTTTGCTTCTGGTAGGAAAATCAGACTTACGATTATACATTCTCCTTGACTCAGAAATTCTTCATTCAGGAAGATGGATATCACATGGAAAACATCAACTAGAACCATGATTTGGGACATTTTTGTTTTTTGTATAATTTACTTTAAATTACAGATCTAACATCACCTTCTAAATTTGCAGCTAGAAAACTAATAGTATAGTGTTGAACTTCATAACCAAATGATAAACCAACCCTCTATGATGGAGGTCATTCACGAGCTGTATAGCATTACATATTAGGGACAAATCATCAGTTGTATTAAAACATTTCACAACCTGAGTTTCATAAAACAGGTGACTCAGATGACTGTAAATACATTCATTTTTAGCCAAACTAATAGAAAGATTGGCATAAGGGGGGATTAAAATGTGCACCCACAACAGTGCAAATAAATTTCATTATCAAATAAAAAAACATGGTTTAAACAGAACCCAGTACTAACAAATATTTTACACTTTCTTTTTAGAATCCAATTACTTACATGATGCCGACATATGAAATTCATTTTGAATGTTGGGGTGTGGCTAGGACCCTAATATGGAGGGTTGAATTTCTCCTAGCTCTTAATTGTTCCACTTAAAAATTAAGATTTAAATGCTCCAGAATCATTAGAGAAGTTAAATTATGAAGAACAGACTGTCTGGCTATATCAAAACCACAAATAATATTTAGGAAAGACTCTACTCTTAGAGAAGGTATGAATAAAATGCTTAGAATGTTGGAGATGGTGTCCCTTGAATCTGTGGGACTGCAGGAATAAGTCAATAGACAAGAAGAATGAAAACAGATGGCAATACCAAATACTGAACAGTGACAAGAGCAGTTTGTACAACATCATGGTTGTATATATCTTTGCAGGCATCTTAGTCTTAACAACAATAAAACAAGGAATGTGGTAAAAGCACAAAACAATAAAACCAAAATCCTTGGACACCTTCTCAGCAAGAAAAAGTTATTTTATTAGAGAACCACACAAATAAGTTAAGCACTTTCGTCAGCCTAATCAGCTGACTTCATTAGAACAAAATAAAAAGTGCTAACAGCTATATTTACACTAACAGTCACATGATACAATTTAAAAGTTTGAATTAAAGTGCAAGTGCATAATAACATGTACATAAATAATAATGCATCCAACTTGTTAATAAAACACATGAATATAGTAGATATTCCTACAAAAATTCATTCATTAACAACAAACAAAAACGAGGAAGTTGAAAAAAAACTAACAGCCTGAAACAACAGTGCAGTAATCAGGAATGTCAAAACAGAATAAGTAAGTCAAAACAAATGTCTCATCACATCATGTCTTGTATGAGAGCAACCTTAGCAAACTACTAAAATTCAAACTATCATTTAAACCAGGGAAAGTAAGTGCATCAGCCAAAAGACGGCTGAAGGAGAGAATTTATGAGCATTTGAGGGACATTAGAACTGGCACCAAAACAAGTGCCCTATTCAAACACATTGACACATTTCCTGGACACAAATTCAAGTTTTTGTACTTGAAAAAGTGGTACAGGATCCTAGGGGGGTCCTTGGGAGGACTACCTTGAGTTCAGGGAATTGTGGTGGCAAGTGAGACTAGATGCACTTACTTTCCCTGGTTTAAATGATAGTTTGAATTTTAGTAGTTTGCTAAGGTTGCTCTCATACAAGACATGATGTGATGAGACTTTTGTTTTGACTTACTTATTCTCTTTTGACATTCCTGATTACTGCACTGTTTTTATATTTGTTGTTTCAGGCTGTTAGTTTTTTATCAACTTCCCTGTGTTTGTTTGTTGCTAATGAATGAATTTCTGTAGGGATATCTATTATATTCATGTGTTTTATTAACAAGTTGGATGCATTTTTATTTATATACATGTTATTATGCACTTGCACTTTAATTCAAACTTTTAAATTGTATCATGTGACTGTTTGTTAGTATAAATATGGCTGTTAGCACTTTTTATTTTGTTCTGATGAAGTCAGCTGATTAGGCTGACGAAAGCGCTTAACTTATTTGTGTGGTTCTCTAATAAAAGAACTTTGTCGTGCTGAGAAGGTGTCCAAAGATTTTGGTTTTATTGTTTTGTGGAATCTCAATCTTGTCAACTTAAAAATGACTTAGAAGAAGTTCAAATTAAACTGAATGATACTGAGAACAAAGAGCAATTAAGAAATGCACAACTTACCGCAATCACAGATGCCTTGCATCAAGATATTTTCAGTTTTATTCATTCAAAAATGATTGTATCATCTCAGTGTCCCCACAAACAGGATTGGGAAATATATGTATTTGTCACATTGGGAAGCTAATTGCCAGCTCAGTATGGCTATATCAAGTGTTATGTCTTTCTGTTGAATACTTGTCTAACACAAAGCATTAGTAGGAACAATATATTTATTAAATTATATCAAGGCTTTTTCAAGATATAAGATGATGTTCTGCCAGTGCATCTCAAGGTGAAGAAATGTCCTGGGTGGTATACTCAGGGGTCCTGGTGGTGATGCATGGAAGGCTGAGACAGAACTCCCATTCTCTGGAAGGAGCAAATGAGTGGCTCTGCAAGTTTCAGACCAAAGATTCCACAATAGGAGTTGCCCCTCAGCATGTATTTAGAGGGGTGGAAATTCTTTCTACTGGCAAGGTTAGTGAAAGTTGAGAAGGATAATTGGAAGTAATGGGCTGGATGACCAATAGGAAGTGGTGAAGGCAGGAAGTGGTAAAGGCAGGAAGTGGCATCCCCTAATGAGAGTATAGGTTCATGTGTGAAGATGGTCAGATGGGAAATGTGAGATTGAAGTTCTGAGGAGATGGCTAAGTCATTGCTTTACTCTGCTAGTTTGAATTTTTTTTTTCATAGAATAAACATAAATCCAGAGGTGAGCATCAGGTTGGGAGGGAACAGGTTAATGACTATAATCAGTTATCCAAAAATGAAAGTTAAAGGAGTCGTGAAAAACTCTCACCTGTCAAATGGGGGAATCAGATTAATTCAGCCTAGAGTGAGGAAGTTCCTGCCACAAAAGACTCAAGCAGTTTATCGATAAAAGTTAATCAACCCTCATCTGGCAATGTTACTTCTATGAAAGAAAATTTTATTATCACACCTGATAATAAGAAAAGATCATCAACAATGCTGGAATAGTTGCAAAAATAGTTTAACTTTTCTGTCTTGTTATTTAATATTTGATAAATATGGCAATTAAGCCAATTTAGCTATTTTCATTGTCTGACTGTCATGCAAATCAAGAGGAAATATTAGTTTCTTAGCCTATTAATACTCATAACAACAACACTGTGAGAATGTCTGTAAAAGTGGGGTAATCCAAAAAGACTGTGAGGAGGTTCAAGGGGTATGTATCGACCCTTTTAAGCTGAAGGGTTGAACAGTGATATTATTTTGGATAAATGCAAGGATGTGATGTATGCTTTAAAGAAAAGAAAATTGCCACTTTTGCTGAATTCTATAAAGTGATAGGGCAGATGTTGTTGCAGGATTTATGTACAGATTTCAGTAGGGATATACTCCTTATGGGAGTGATTTTAGGGATTCTTAATGAAGCCAGTATGGAATAATATGAAGAAACACAGAAAAGCAGCTATAGTGGATTGGAGAATTTGGAGTAAGAGGGGTGTTAAATAATTCATTTAGTGGAAGGGTGAGGATTTTAGAATTAGACTTACTTTTTTAGAATGGAAGAATTTCAGTTGAGGTATGGGCTAAGAGATGGGGAATGGTTGAAAATATGGCAGTTGATTTATGCAATTAAGTTTTGGTGGATGAGAGAGAGGATTCTCACAGAAACAAACTTTGCAGTGATAAAATTAGAGACTGTGAAGGCAGGTAAGGAATGGAAGTTTCTGCCACATGCTGGAGTTTTATATAGACAGCTTAGTTGCTCTTATCATTATGGGTGTATAAAAATTGAAGTTGATATAGACTTCTACACATGAAGTAACATTCACAGTGATTGAACTGAAAAACATTTAAAACAGATTTGTTAAGCTAAGATGATTTTGGTTGTATGGGATCATTGTCTACAGAGGTTGCACAGGTGGTATAGAACTCCTACACAATTTATTTTGTATTAGAAATTAGGGTACGAATCTTGCAGGAGGTGAAGTTATGATGAAGCTGGTCATATACATTTGTTTCATGACTCTGTATTTGTTGTCCCTTTTTATAAGAGGAGTGTGAGAGAATGGGAAGGTATTTTGCTAAACCAGTTCCTTGGGAATGGAAATTTATTCTCCTTCTCCTTTCATTGGGCTTTCCCCTTCCATCCCTTCATAATAATACTGCACACCCAACCCCCAAAATAGCATTTGCACTTTTTCTACCTCAGTCCACCCTTATGATGACCTCCTGCCCCTGGTTTGTCTTAACAGAACAAATTTCCTGTTCCAAGAAACTGTTTTAGCAAAAATACCTTCCCATTTTTATTGAAAGACCTATCTGATGAAGTTTGCTGGATGAAAGTGCTAATAAGGAAACTCAATAAACAGGGCAGCATTAAGGAGCAGTCAGAATGCCCCACATTTTTATTTTATCTTTCAGATAGAATCTTTTGGAAAATGGTTGGTTTACAAGAATTCTACTGCACTCTGATAAGGAATTTGACAATGTCTACCAGAATAATTTGTTTTTCCTTCCTTAGTTTCACTTACAATACTAGTACTACAAATAATAGTAGCAGTAGTACTACAATGAATTTCATGTGGAATGTTGGTTAAGAAATTATTTACCTCTATGTTCAACTAGAGTACTCCTTTGCCCATTTAACTTCCTTTAACTTTATCAGAAAGTCGCTAAAATCCCTTATATACGTAGGAAATGTGTCGCATGTTGCACGTACCTCCTAAAACCAGCCATATTTAGCCTTCCTGGTCGTCCCTCATTTTTTTTTAATCGACCTTATAGTTACAATAGAAATGATGTTTTTATATCCTCTGGATTACATGATAATTCAGCCTTATCCTTGGTGAAGCAGCATATATGTAATCTTTTTTTTTGCATAAGCTGTGCAAATTTCTGAATAGCTCTTCAGTACACTCATTCATAAATATCCTTATCAAACAGGCAAACAATAAGGGCTGGATTCCATAAAACTCACAGAATCCGGCGCATTACACCAATATCAGCACAAATCTTGCAGATAGCTCAGCACACAATGGAGTATCATTGTATCAATGGTGTACTATAGAAATCCATAAGTAATCTGTAATTAATAAGAAATGGTTGTCCAATCACATAGTACAGTACCGAAGTTACAGAAAGGTGATCACAATTCAAGACCCGGATAGTTGTATACAAATATATTATATAGCAGAATCTGTACAGTAAGGTTAAGAACAACTACGGAATGTAACTGACTCTGTTATAATAATAACCCCCCCCCCAAAACATTAAATATGCCTACCATCTCAATGTAAGCTGCATGGCATTTGCAACATAAATTTGCAGGTGTAGACGTAGAAATGTCTTAGACAAGTACAAATATTTCCATATGTCATCCACTAACAAAGCTGCAAGGTTATTTGTAATATATCTATTGACATCACTCTTTACAGTAAACTCAGAGATAACTATGGATATCTCCATAATAAATACATCATTACAATATATCAGTAGACGAAGGGATGAAAGATTTAAGACCTTTAATCTTCTTGTATGGAAATCTTTCGGGCCTTTCCAGTTGTGAGATATGGTTAGATTTGTACATACCAAAGTGGGCATTATATTCAATGATGTGTGTGATAACAGAAGAATACAGGTAAAGGATGACTTCCTTGGCTCTTGAAGATATTCCATTAGTAATTATGTAGAACAGATAGAAGGATTTCCTGACAATGGTGGAGGCATGATGATCAAATGCTAGAGTTGTCCACATAAGTACCCAGGAATATTATTACCATCTTTGTGTGAAGAGGAGAACCATTTATAACATACGAGATGGGAGAAGCTTTTTGCTGAACTCAACTACTCTGAATTTTTTTGCATTAAAAATTAGATTGTTTTCAGTACTCCAGTCATGTGCATAGTCCAACCCTTGCTGGAGTTGTTTAGTATCAGTGGATGAGGGGCTGACAGCACCAAGCTTGCAGCCATCATCAAACTTACTCAACCACTCTTCTGAGATATTTGCTTGGATATCTGCAAAATAAATGCCAAACATAAAAAAGCGTATCATAGATCCCTGGCTGTGGCACTCCACTTGTTAAAATTTTACATTCAGAGAATGTGCTGCTTTAACAAACTGGATCTGCTAGATAGCCAGTTTGCAATCCAGCAAATAACATATGGGTTTAAATTAAGTTTGTATAATGTTTTAATAATTCCAGCACTGGGATTAGAATCAAAACAGTTGGGTATGTCAAGATAGCCAATGTGCATAGATTAACCACTGACCACAGCAACTGTATCCTTTAGGTTCAGTAAGCAGGACCTGCCCTTCCTAAAATAAAGCTGAGTGGGATCTAGCTCATTTAAAGTTGTCTGTGTCTGCAAAAATTAGTTCTGCTATGATACAGTCCATGACTTTACATACAAGGCTGATGGACCTAAAATTACCAGAGTTTGTAGAGTGGCCACTCTTGTGTAGAGGAATCTCAGCTGTTCTTCAGGTATCAAGCACAAATCGTGTAGACAGGCTGCGAATGAACAGTTCAAGTAGAGGTTTGGATAATGCACAGTTGGCACCAATGAGAATGTTATCTAGTATGTTGTCTGGTCTCAAAGAAGCATTATTTTTAGCTGTTGAAAATAATTCTAAGACTTCTTCCAAAGTGATTTCAGGGGGAAACTAAATTTTCAGGGGTAGTAAGGGCAACAACGTGGAGGTAGGGTAAAAGAAGAATTAAATTTGTCTGCTAATATATAGGTTATATCCTTAGGAGTGTATGATATTACTATGGATGAGCTCAGCGCATTGTTGGACATTATTCCTTAATTTTCTGAAATAATCAAAGAAAGATTCCAGTTTACTGTGGTATTTGTGGAATCCTTAAGTTTGTATCCTGCTTTGCATTTTATAATAGTACTCTTAAGCTTCTTGCTGGCATGTTTCAGTGTGGTCTTGTGGTGGGGTGGGGTGAATTTCTTGCAACTTTTCATAATTTTCCTTCTTTTGTTAAACAATTTATTTGTATGCGAGTTGCACCAGAAAAGTTTATTCCTGAATTTACCATTATATAGAACTCAGGTGGGAAGTTACTTTTTCTATGTAGCTGTTTAGCTACTAGTAAAAGTCAGAGGTAAATATGATAGTCCTCTCTTACATCTTCTTCTAACTATCAGAATTACCTGTTCTAAGCACTCTTGGCATCACAAAACAAAGAGACACATACCCTAGATGCAACAGGTGAAATATTTACTGACATGGCTGTCCAGTAGATAATTCAAGACCAAGTCACAAATATGTTTTAAATCATGACGGAAGTCACTCCCTGCAACAATCTTTATTAATGTTGTATCTTGTGTAATGTTTTAGCTAGTGCCTTCTTAGGGTATAAAAGTATTGTCACATCTACGTAATAAATATGCTAGCAAATAAAATCACCAGACAGATTCACTCCCTGGGATTCAGGAACATGCCTGACACAATCAAGCTAGTGTGGCTCAAAGCCAACTTTTAATTAACTGGAAGGAATTTTACAGTCCAAGTTACCACTAACAAGAAAACCATCTCATGGAAATGGCAGGCACAGGAGAAAAAAAGAAAGAGAGAAAGAGGGAGAGGGGGAGAGACACAGAGAGTCTCACAATTGTGACTAGGAAAAGATGCAAAGAAAACCATTGTACAAGTAGCATGTAAGTACCTAAGTGAGTGCACATGTGCTACATAACGACATTACAAGAAAGCTTGCTACCCATAATAAAGGGCCTACAGCAATGCTCATATTTATCTTTTAACCTTATAAAAGTGTAGAAAGGGATTCATAATTACCCAGTGAAGGATTATTCTTTGACAAATACAAGAATGTGATTCACTGAAAACCACCTTCACTTAACTGTGTTTCCCCACACACCTAACTTTATATATAATTTACTGTATGCCTTTATCTATATCTATCTATATATATATATATATATATATATATATATATATATATATATATATATATATATATATATATGGGTCTATTTCAGAATGTTGACTGATAAGAATGCTGACTTTCATATGGCCGACTCGATATGATCGACATTCTGAAAGACAGACATTCTGAAATAGCACCATTTACCTACCTGTAAACACAGTAAAACTGTGTTATGCAGGGGGGCAAGCCCTCTTGCACCCCCCCGCACATCCTGCTTAAATATTCTTACTCCGAGATTGCACTACAGTGCAGGAAAGGGGAATCTTCCAGTCCCGCACTGTAGCGGGATCTCCGCTATCATTTGTCGGCCTTTCAAACATTCGCTCATATGGTGTCAGCCATATGAGTTTCAAACATTTGAAAGTTCGAACAAATGAAGGGCTCCCATATATATATATATATATATATATATATATATATATATATATATATATATATATATATATATATATATATATATATATATATATATATATATATATATATATATATATATATATATATATATATATATATATAAATATATATATATATATATATATATATATATATATATATATATATATATATATATATATATATATATATATATATATATATATATAGATAGATAGATATATTAACTCCACAGAACACACAACAGTGGAGAAAGTTTGTCAAAAGATTATGCTTTGACAGAAGACAGCAAGAATACTGAATCACTGAAAGCCACTTTCAGCCCATTCGATGAAAGTGGCTTTCAGTGATTCAGTATTCGTACTGTCTTCTGTCAAAGCATAATCTTTTGACAAACTTTCACATTCACAGAAATGGATACATAAGAAAATGGAAAAAATGTTGCAGCAGGAATTGGGCATATATATATATATATATATATATATATATATATATATATATATATATATATATATATATATATATATATATATATATATATATATATATAGTGAGACATTTCCTTGTGGAGACAGATGGTTGGGGATAATGGCTGAATTGCAATTCTCTTTCAGAGACACATGACTGTGGGAAACTCACTATGAGCACCCAGACACTTGCAGCATCATGTCCACAACTGGAATAACCTAGAGCAGAGGGGATGAGAATGTGTGTGAGCTGTCCACTCTGGATCTTCTGCAAATGAAAACTCAGGTGGTGGCCTTGCACCTGCATCTGAATATGTTACTAGGATGGTTTATGGTATGGCTCATGGAAGATCTTACAGTCTTGCACCAAGAACAACATTCAATGGATGTCACCAGAGAATCCCTGATCAGGGGAATGCCTGTTATTCTCCTTAGGAGAGCCACAGTGTCTTTGGAGCATTGTGTATGACACATATTGGACCATAAATGTGACTACAGAAACATACAGAATTTCCTTTTTGTTCTTGTATGCCCTACAAGTTATGGTTAGACATGCATGAACTGTACACCAAGTACAACAGACATCACTTCCCCTGACACAGTAATAAATGCATTGTCTTTTGAACAGTGCATTTTCTCTGTAACTGACATACCCACCAGACATTCTGATTTGAGTGCTTGCCACATTGCCTGCTGTCTTTATTGTTCTATGGACTATGTATATTGATCCCGATAAGCATTTGGTCCATCTTTGGAAATGGTTTTGTAAACATCTCTACACTCACACTGAATTTACCACATCCATGTGTCTGTACAGCAGAATTGTTATTCAGCCATGTGTCTCCAACAAATGCACTGTGGGGAATGTCTAACAACCTATAAGCCTGAATCGGCACAGCAAGCACAGGAACATACACAAGGTTACAAGAAAGATAAGAATGGGGGTAGGGAGGGGGAGGAAAATTATAACTTTTTTTCATGGACAGACATCAATTCTTTTTTTTTTTTTTGGTTTGGAGAAGGAAAGATTGGAAAGGTTGTATAGTTATACAGGTAAGGCAAGGGAGATAAAGAGGGTGATATTTAGAAGCAAGGGCATACAAACAAACAAAAAAAGACAAGGACTGGCAGAAGTGCTGACACACTTGGGGTGACAGTAGAATTCCATACATATAGATAAAGGAGGGACATTGCTGGTGGGAAGGACTGGACAACAATCAGGGGAGGGTGGGAGGTGACAGACATGGAAGGGGAATACAAGGATGGGTGGTAGGGTATGTACAACCCTTCTTTTTTCACACACTTCCTGGGCTAGACCCAGGGGGAGGCCAATTAGCATCTTGACTACCCTTCCCACTGGGATCTGGCTGAGTAGGTGAAGGCAGAGCCAGAAAGTAATGTAACACTATAAGCCATGTAAGGACTCTGTTTAGGTGGCCAATGTGGGCTTCCAGTCATTCGTCTGCCAACTCCCTCTCCCTACTACCTTCACCAACTCCCTGCTGCATTTTACAAGCTGCACACTCCTGGCAATGCCATAGGAAAGAAGAAGGAAAGTTCCATCAATGAGTGACAGCCAGAGGCAGCAGGGGAGCAGTGGCGGCTGGTGACTTCAAATCAAAGGGTGCTGCAGGAGACAGCCGAATGGGTGGGGTCAATGAGAATGGGGTGTGGCCAACTAGAAAGTGGTGGAGCTATGATCAAAACCACAAAAACTGTGGCTTTAATTAAATACGCTGCCCTGGGTACCAAACCATCATTATGAGAGTCCAATCAAGACAAAATGAAGTGGAGAAGAAAAAACGTATTTCAGTGCATTGGCTACATGAGAGCTTACTTAATATCTAGATGCAAACAAAAAGGTTGTGAAGCATAAAAAATAAATTACTTCTGAAAATACTGTAATCTTTTCCTTTATTACAAATATTGTCATATGCATTTCAATACCTGAGGCTTATACATTATCTAGTTATGTAAATATTCTCTTCATGGCAACAACAGAAAGGCTTTCAATGTTGATAATTCTTTAACATTGCACTTATTAAAGCTTACTTGCATCTTACAATCTCAGACAAGCTTATCTGATGGTCAATAAAGCATTGCTACTTAAACACAAAGCAACAGGCACTGCAACAACATGCATTTTCTGAATAATAAGAAGCATAAATCAACAGTATAAAAATATGACAGAAAGCCAGAACATTCTGCAAAATCAAGGACAGATGAAAAGCCACTGTAGTACTTGTGTCTACCTTGGATGAGGGGATACTTTACACACTTACACTGCATAACTGCTCCTTGCCTTGCTTTGACACATCCAGAGTCACTACATGGGGGAGTGGGGTACAACAAGTATGTCACAATTTGGAATGTCTCTGGCTGACAGTGATGGCCCTGACACATTTGTCATACCTCTCAACCTCAGAGCAAGAAATCTGGAAAAAGACATAAATAGAAGTGGGTCAAAGGCCCAAAAATAAGGACAATTTTAAAATATTGCTCTTATAAACTTAGAAAGATAATAAAATAGGTCTTGCATTAGCATGCATTTTCTGAAGGGTATGAAATCTGAAACTCAAATGTCTGTCATTATTTTCTAACTTCAATCTTTAATGATTTGTCACTAATTTGCCAGAAAACCACAACGTTATGAAAAACGGACCAAAAATGTAATGCAAAAATATAAAATAGCCACACAATACAGCTGGGAACCTGTCAAAGAAAGGACACTTTTTTAATATTAGTACTGTTAAGTTGAGCAGCTGACAAAATAAGAGACTCTACATGCATTTCTAAAGTAAAAGTAATCTGTAACGCTGATCATTACAATTATTTATTAATTGTAACCCTCCACATTTCTTCCAAAATTGCCATTATGCGGAGGGATTATTAGGGGGAGAGCAACATTTTGAACCAAAATCTGGGACAATTTAGAGGTTTGGATATATCTAATTCTATAAAGCGATTTATTTGTGCATACCTCTCAACCTCTTAATGCACGAAATCTGGACAAGGCCAAATATATTGGGGGAACAAACAAAAAAAAAAAAAAACAGTACTACAAATTGCTCTTGTATAAACTTAGACAATTGACAGCATAACAGGTATTGCTTTAGCATGCATTTTTCTAAAGGGTATGAAGTCTGAAACGCAATGTCTGTCATTATTAAGTGACTTCATTCCTAAATGATTTGCCAGCAAACCACAAATTTTATGAGGAACAAACCAAAATAAGAAACAAAAATCCATTCATTCTGTGAAAATAGTTGAGATGTATAGTTCAGCTGGGAGAATTGTGCTGCAGAAGTCCTACACGACAGACTTAGCTCCCTAGTTGGGGACAATAAGTACCCCTCCCCAAAAAATGAAGATCTAAGATAAGTGATTGCTTCAATCTGGCTTCATCACTTTCTGTAGCATTCAGACTCAATCAGTGAAAATATTCAGCAACAAAAAAGTGTGTGCTTGTAGACAGTTGATTTAACTGGTTCCTAATCAAACACATCCAACCAAGAACTGAGAGGGAGCATTCCTGAGCTGATCAGATAATCAATAAACACCTTCCTGATTGTATTAAATTATATTCCTTGTATAATACAGTACAGTTGTTAGAGGCCATTTTAAATTTATTGTTTTGAACATTTTTCCAGTAAACAATGAAACAAAATACATGCCCAAATAATGACAAAACTGCCCAATTCAGAACATTTCCATTATAAAAGTCTGCTCAAACTTCTACAGTCCACCAGTATCCGGAAATATGCACAATCTCTGCAGAAGTAAAAGTCATCTAAATAATTCCACATTAAAGAGATCTGTAACTAATGAAGCAGTTGCACCTAGCAAACAACTTTATATTTCATTGTTTCATCTACAAAAAGTACCTGTTACCCTTGAGGATAAATTGCCTATGTTACATTAAAAAATGATAAGCTAGTAATATTGCAATAGGGAATGGATGGTAAACTGATAACAAGTTCATAGTTGCTAGGTATCTCCACCAAGGAGGACATTCTCAGGACTGCAGCATCCACCCCATTTAAAAGTACAATGCAGTACAGTATCAGCAATGCATCTAAATACTGTGGGAGTAAAACCCATAACCTTCTGCATCAAAAGCAAGCATTCAACCTGTTATGCTGTTAACAGTGCACTCAGGATCACCATAAGCAGCACTAAACTTCTCTTTCCCTGAAGCTCTCAGTTCCTTGTAAAATGCACTTGATACTCAACTGTATCTCTCAACTTTGCACCACAAGAAATCTGGAAAAAGCCAACATTTATTGGGAGGACAAAAGCCCAAAAACTAGGCACACATTTTAAACATTGCTTGTACAATCTTGGCAAGTTGCTAGAATAAAATGTGTTACCACCATGGATTTCACTACCAAATCTTGGTCCTAGGACCCTGTGCTCTACAGTCAGAGCAACATACCACTATGCCAAATCAGTTGTTTCTTGAAAGACAGGAAGACTAAAACTTAAATGGCTATCATTTAGTGAATTCAGTTCTCACCATAGCTCTCAACCTCTTAGCACAAAACACCTGGATAAAGCCAATAATGGGGGAATACAGCCCCAAACATATTCAATGAATTCAGTTCTCACCATAGCTCTCAACCTCTTAGCACAAAAGGCCTGGACAAAGCCAATAATGGGGGACTGCAGCCCCAAAAATAGGGACAAGTTTCAAATATTGATCTTATAAACTTTGAAAATTGCTAGAATAAAAGGTTGAAGTCTGAAATTCAAATGCCTGTCATTCACTGATTACAAAAATCCAGAAAACCACAGATTTTATGAGGAACAGAACAGAACAAAAATATGAGGCAAAAATCTCAGCAGCTTTCACAAGTGGTGGTGGGTAGGGAATTCAGGGTCTTGCTACCTTGTACCCAAGGTACAGGGTTTGAGCCTGAGTAACTCTAGCAACTAGCTATATGTAACTGAGACATTTCACACACACACCAGTACCTGTATATTCCTCTCTTGTAGCATCCTTACCCTGAACTGGAATACCAAATACAAATCCTGCTGTAGCATCCTTGCCCTTAGCATATTACTTGCATTAGTGAATGGAGCACCAAATACAAATCCTCTTTCCCTTCCTTCACAGGAGCCAATCAGCAGATGTTGCAGTCCAATTTCTCATATATGTGACTGGAGACCCTATCTCCTTCCAGTCTATGTAGTTACAAACCTCTGGGAATTGGTGAACAGATGCCTCTCTTTGTAATCCAGACTGGTGAAATGGCAGTCTGGATGAGTACACATGTGCAGTTCCAATCCGGACTGGTTAAACAGCAGTCCGGATAGGAACTTGCCAATCACACATGTGCAGTTCTGGGACTCACAGCTATCTTAATTGTATAGCTGGGGGGGCTGCAGTACAATAGTATGAGACGCCACTGCAGGGGAGGCAACCTGCCTGCCTCAGTCCACAGCCGAAGGGAAGGCAGGCCCAATGCCAGGTGGAGTGACTGCAGGAGAAGGATAGGTGAGGGGAGGGGTTACCTGGGATATACCACTGATACAGGCACTGTAGATGTCATTGAAAATGGAAACATAAATGGAGAGAAATAAAACAACACAACAAATAGAATAAAATAAAATAAAGAAAATGCAAACACAGCTCACATAATGCAATCAGAAGCAAACACGCACATTGTCTTTAAACCAGTTTAAGTAATACATTCACAACAATATTACCTTCCAAGGAAAACCTCCTGTAGTTAAAAAAAAAAAAAAAAAAAGGCTGCTGAGTGTTCAAAGAACAAGACTAGACTTGTAGCAACACACTGCCTTAAACCAGTTTCAGTATCAAGGGCACCAGAACCATAGGGAGAGGGGGAGGGAGCACCCCCCCCACACTTTTACTGCAGTAAGACCTGTCTCTTGGGGAAAAAATGAATGAAGCATTTTTCTTTAAGCAGGACCCAACGGCGGACCTATGCATGCATTGCACACTAACATTTAAACTCAAAAGCATGCATGGAAGTTAAACTATAGGAGTCAATGCTGTATGTTTTGATAAGAGAGTTACAACACTGTATGTTTTGAGAGGAGAGTTTTTCATTGCTGCTGCCACAGTAAGGAGACAAAGTTCATCTTACTTAGCTTGAGTTGATGTCTTTTTCTGTCCAGCATCCATTGGTAAGGAAAGTTGATGTTTTGCATTGCTGTCATGCTGTGCATTGACAGTAAGGATAGCTGATCAATGATGTTTTGCATTGCTGCCATGGTATGGAGTGTTGGTTTTCTATTGCCCCTGCTGTGTGTGTGTTTTTTCTGCATCAGCTGCCTGTGTAAGGAGAATTTTAATTGCTGCCAGAGTGTTGGTTTTCTTTCATTGTTGCCAGAGTGTGGGTTTTCTATCATTGCTGCCAGAGTGTGGGTTTTCCATCATTGCGGCTAGAGGGTGGGTTTTCTATCATTGTGGCCAGAGTGTGGGTTTTCTATCATTGCTGCTAGAGTGTGTGTGTAAAATGCCCCAGTCAAACCCTGTACCTTAGGTACAAGAGCTTGACTTCTCTACCCATATCACCACTTTTGATTCTGGGAGTTGAGTCCATAGCTCTCAACTGTCTAGATTTTTACAGAATATTTGCCTCATACTTTTGGTCTGTTCCTCTTAAAATGTGTGGTTTTCTGGCAAATCAGAGAGAAATTAATTCACTAAATGATAGCCCTTTAAGTTTCAGTCTTCCTCTCTTTTTAGGAAACATATAGTAATACAAAACACTTTATTTTAGCAACTTTCTAAGATGATACAAGCAATATTTAAAATGTATCCTTGGTTTGGGGCCTTTGCCACCCCCCCACACACATTTTGGCATTTTCCAGATTTCTTGTGCTGTGAAGTTGAGTGTTAAGTGGGTTTTACAAGGAACTGAGAGCTTCCAGGGGAAGAGATGTGTAGTGCTGCTGATACTAAGCTGGTTGCATTGTTAGTAGCACAACAGGTAGTATGCTTGCTTTTGATGCAGAAGGCTGTGGGTTCTACTCCCACAGTATGTAGATGGATCGCTAATAATGTACTTTAAAGGGAGTGGATGCTGCAGTCCTGTGAATATCCTCCTTTGGATGAGTTACCCATCTATGTCAAGCAAAGTTCCTCATTAGCACTGTTCAAGAAAAATCTTGATAAGTGGATGGGAAATAAGAAATATACCCCGGGGATCACTTCTGTGGCTCTGCTTGACAGGGGCACAGGAAATTAACTTTCTTGGGTGGCATAAGCCAGGGAAGCTTGTTGGCTAGGATTACTTAGGCCCTTGGGTTGATAGTCTAGTACCTACCTATGAACCTATAACTATGAACCTGTTATCAGTTTGCTATCCATTCCCTATTGCAATATTACTAGGTTATTGTTTTAATATAACGTAGGCAATTTATTCTTCAAGGGCTACAGGCACTTTATTTGTAGGTGAAACAATGAAATATAAAGTTGCTTGCTAGCAGCCACCTCTTCATTAGTTACAGATCCCTTTAATGTGGAATTATTTAGATGGCTTCTGCAGTGATTTTGCATGCTTCTTGACATTGGTGGATTGTAATGACAGAAGTGTGAGTGGCATTTTATCATTGAAATTTTCTGAAATGGGTAGTTTTGTCATTATTTACATACATTTTGTTTCATTGCTTACTAGAAGACGGCTCAAAATTACAAATTTAAAACACATTCTAACAAGTGGTGCTGTATTTATACAAGGAATATAATTTAATGCAATCAGGAAGGTGAATCAAAGAAAGCATACATGTATGCATGGCCCTAAAAATGTGTAAGGAGCCTATGGTTTGAAAACAGCCCAGAGGAAAGTGTGAAAGGCTCAAAATCATGGGCAAATATTAAGCTTTACTCTTGTCACCAAAGCAATGGATGAAGTTAAAACAGTTCACACCACATTACCTTGACCTGGCCATACCTTTTGACACAATCCATTACTCAGGTGTAGTACAAAAGATGAATAATGTAGGACCAAGCAGTTGCATCTATAGCTGGGTTGCCAGCTTGCTCACAGGATGCAGGAGATCAAAATAGGGACAGCGACATCACCAATGGAGTCCCCTAGGGTTCGGTGCTGAGACTTTTCTGTTTGGCAGACACATCTCAAAAGTAAAAGGAAATACCACAGGGGTTTGGACGGCTAAGTCTGAGATGACTGCAAGCTAGGAGCAGTTATTGAATCCTCAAATGACTTAACCATCATGCAGGAAGGTTTGTTTCAAACAATAACTGGTGTCAGAATCATAACAATGCCTTCTGAGAACTGACCCAGTTGTTTGGTATTTGGGAACTTGTGTTTACAGTGACCTAACTTTTGACCAACATGTGCCCAGAGTCATATGAATGTCTTTCTATATTGTACAACTTATAAACAAATTGATTGTGACTAGATCTAGAGATGTTATTATCCCCCTTTACAAAGCCCTCATTAGGTCAGTCATTTTGTATAATGCCCACTTTGGTATTTATCTGTTTAGCCCCATGCAACAATTGGAATACCCACAGAGATACCTTACTAAAAGGATAAAAGTCCTAAACAACAGGTATTACATGGACCACCTCAAAGATTTATCACTATACAGTAAACTCTCAGTTAACCTTAACTCATCCAACCAGAAAAAAATAAAGAAATACAGTACGATTTTCATGTGTTGCACTTTCTGCCTCCACCCCCACAGAAACATACCTTACATTTTTAGACTTTTAGAGTTTTAAAAAGGAAGATATGAATAAATTCCCTCTCTCCCCAACCTAAGAACAAGTCAAACCAAACAAATAGTATAAGGTACAGTATTACTCGGGCCTATTTTTAATAGTAACTCTCAAGCACCCAGAAACTACAGTTATCCAGCATCTAGCAATCTCCATAGCTTCCGGTTAACTGTGAGTTTACTATACTCAGTATCCTACAGAGTGCTTAGAGGCATACAAGGCATCCTCCGACCTAATACAGATGGACCTACTGAACATCAGCAAGTCAAATGGCATCAGAAATACTCAGTCCAGGTATCTAAACTGAATGTTGTGGAGAGATGGATATATATCACAGAGGCTACCACTGTTCCAGAACAGACAAAGCTCATCCCTGTCCATATTCAAATGCAACGTCTATCTAAGGATTGGAATAGAAAATGTACTCTAGGATTGTCCCTTGTTCCACTAATGGATAGAGGAAGTTCTAAATGCTACATCCCTTACATGGGTCCTCTCAAATTATCTATGGTATGATCACAGTTATTCTCACTAGGGCTAATATACAATTATCAGCCATGGGATAGGTAAGGCCAATCAGGAAATGTTGATTCAAGCACCAAAAAGAAATTGGCTAAGCTTAAAATGTCCTCCAAGTGAATCTATCTTGTGGTAGTAAATAGTTTTAAAAATTGCCCTTTTTAGATCACTAAGTGCCCCTCTCACCCTCCACCCCCCCAGTCTTCAACAGCTTCCAGCGCCTATATTCAGTATTAAATTCACAACAACAGTACCATCCAAGAAAAACTTCTGCAGTGAAAAAAACAGGTTGCTGAGTGTTGGAAAAAACAATGCTGTAGTTGTAGCAACAGCTTTTATTTTATTTGGAATAAAATTACTTGGTTTTGTACTTTCATCACTGTAAACAGTAATGGTACTTCTTCAGCTCCAAGGTTAGTTAAAAATGCACAGGCTAAGTATCTGAAAAGACTGCCATGTGACATTGAAAGCCGTCGATAAGACGGAGTAAATTTACATGAATAATAGGTCTCAGTTAAAGCTTCTAATTAAAACTTCATGTGAGATCTGCTGCAGTCTGAACCCAACTTGTGAAGTAAACCAATAAAGCTTATGCAAATACAATGCTAAAATGTTAAAAAGTCAAATATCTAAGAAAACAATTAATTATATGATGAATTCAAATAATAAACGTATAAAAAGATCATGAAAAAAGTAGTACATTTTAAAAATACATATTTATATATATATGAAATACAGTGTAGAAAAAAGCAATCTAAGAGGAAAAATGTACCAAAAGTACATTTGAATGATTGGTTTAAAAAAAAGTAAAAAGTTTTAAGACTGATGAAAGTGGTAAGAGTTATGTATTGTTAAAGCTTTTAGCTTTAGGGCAGGAGTAATAGAAATAGGTTTATTGGTTCCTGGGTATGCTGATGCATTCAGCTTAATTTACAATACAAGTCTATTTTTTCCAAAAGAACTTCCCAAGGCCCCTCCTGTTCATTTCTTGAAACAATTTCTAAAATACCAAAGTGGAATCTACGGACATTTGTGCAAGAAGTAAAATGTTTATAAAGTGCCTTGTTTTGTCTCATCATATCATAATGTGCTGATGAATCCAATTTTAAGCTGTCTCTCAGTTTTTCCAAGATAAAAACTTTAACAAGAGAGACAGCATGCAATGTAGATTACACCTTTAGTAAGACAGTTGCCATATACAAGTTCAACTTTAGAATTACAATTGTTGTCCAACACTATGGTTTCTTGTTCTAAAATATATGAACACTGGGAGTATGCACCACATTTTCTAGTACCTGAAGATGTCCTTGTGGGGACTCCAATGGTGTTTTCAAAAATGTTTTCGTTTTTTTTCCTGTATTGTAAACAATATTTGGTGCCTTCTCTAAGGTAGTACATCTGCTTTAAAAAATGTTCAACTTTTTACAAATACTTCTTTAATTGCTTTGAAATATGAGTTCTATTTTACTAAGAAGGAGTTGGTAAAATCTGTGTATGGTGTAGTCATAGGTTTCGTACAAGCCTCTAAAGAGGAACCAAGTAAGGGGAGGTATTTTGTCCCCCAGCCCTTAAGACTTCCTCTTCGATGGGTGATAAAAACTTGTGAGGGTATCTCCTTTCCAGAAACATATTGAAGATGTGTTCACATCCTCCCTCAAATATTTCTGGGGTACAACACATTCTGACAGCCCAAACTAGTTGGCCTTTGAAAATGTTTTTCTTACAGTGTACTAGATGACAACTTGAAAAATGCAAACAGTGATTCAAAAAAGTAAGTTTTCTCTGTATTTTTGAGAGAAAGCATTTTTGTTTATAGTCCTTCCATAACTCCATGTCTAGAAATACACTCTGGTTATGGGAAAAATGGTGGGTGAATTTTAAAAAAGAACTGCAGTTATTAAGAAATTCAATAAATTATGCAGCCTGTTTGTTAGAGGTTTTCCAAAGGATGAAAATGGTATCCATGCAATGAAAAAACAGTTGCCAACAGTCATTTTAAATGGAATCGAATAGCAAGTTCTTCTCCTAGCAGTACATAACCAAATTGTCATAAATGGGGGCATACATGACCCTCATTGCTACACCCTGTATTTGTTTCAGTATTCTCCCTCATAAAAAGATGAAATTATTCATTGAAATGAGTTCTATCAGAGTGATAATGAAATTGATCATGGAGTTGTTGAAGGTGCACAGGTGATATTAATGATTTTAAGAGCCAAAATATATTTCATTGGCCAAAAGATGAACAATGTCCAGTGCAAATGAATATTCATGAGGAAGAATGAGGGATGACCATTCATATGAATGTTACCACTGCTAAACAAAGATCTGACCCAAACCCAAACTTACAGTGTATGTGTACTAATATGAGATGTGGTGAAGCAATTAAAGAGTTTAATATTTCCACCCTGTCTGTTGAAACTGCTGTTGTTAATAATATCAATGTGAATAATGAAATGGAGAGAAGTATATGAAGAGCAGAAGATAATAATGCCTTTTTTAGATTCACCATGAACTGAGTTACAGCTACCAATCCAGATAAAACAACCAGCGAGAATTCACAGTCAAAGAAGAGGGGGAAGTCATTGAAGGAACAACCTTATGAATACAGGGCCTGTGACCAGAACCAAGGTGATAAAGAAATGAATGTAATTGGTAATACTATTTTGAACCTATCTAAACATTTGTTTTCTGACATTGAACTCTCTCCTTGACAAAGGACTTATGTTAATTCCATTGAGAGAAGGTACTTTAAATGATTCTTTAACCAAATTATGTATGTTTGTTAGAAATTTAAACTTGAAACTGCTTTTTAAAAAATGATTCCTGTACTGATAATAATTTTTAAAAAGGGCTAGTACATTTGTACTTATTAACACACCTATGGGAAAAGCTTTTTATATGAAGTGTGAACAAGATATATATGACCTTTGTTTTCAACAAAAAGGAAGTAAATATTTTAATTTGAATTCCAAAGAAAGACGTGCCTTACATAAACTGTGTAGTTTGGATGATATAGTGATTAAGCAGGCAGATAAAGGTGGCAACAAAATTATAATGAATAGGAAAGATTATATTCAGTGGTTGAATGAAATATTGTTAGATTCTAGAAGATTTAAAGTAGTAGATAACTCGTGTTACTTCTATCATACATAAGGTTAAAACTTTCTTATATGAGTATATGATTGATAATTATATCACCATAGATATGTACAATTATATATGTATATTTTCCATCCTATCATACCAGTAATTTATGGTTTGCCTAAAGTTCGTAAAAATGAGACCAAACCCCCAATGAGACCTGTAGTTTTTGGCAATCAATGGGCAACCACTGCTATTGCTAGACACTTAGAAACAATTATTTACTTTGCTACAGTATATTAAAATACAACAATGATTTTTTGAGTTCATTGTTTAACTGGTCTAGAAATAACATAAATACTGATTTATTTCTGGTTGCATTAGACATCAAATCTTTATTTACTGTCATACCCAATGATTATGGAATCCAATTTGTTAGAGAATGGTTATATAAACATAGGATTTTTTTGGAAAAAACATTGAAATAATTTGTTCTATGCTTGAGATTGCATTGGACAGTAATATTTTTATGTTTAATGATGACTATTTTCACCAGCTATTGGGGGTAGCAATGGGTACACAAGCAGCTAACACATACACAAACCTAGTACTATCTAACTGGAAGACATTCATATATTTGATAACACTTCTTTCTTGGATGAACATATTGTATTCTAAAAGTGTTTTGTTGATGATGTGTTTCTGGTGTGAACTTGTGATGTAGATACCTTACATATGTGTGTGGATAGAATGCAACATACAACTGATTTCTTGATATTTGATATGAAATATTCCAATACTAATATTAATTACTTGGATATCAATTTTACTATTAGTAATCGTACATTTAATACTAATATACATAAAAAAGAAATTCAAACTATAAGATATCTGTACTCAGACAGTATACACCCAAGATATATATATATATATATATATATATATATATATATATATATATATATATATATGACTCCATAGTTAAGAGTCAACTATTGAGAGCCAGTAGATTAAGTATGGATGACAAACAGTTTAAAAATGAGAAGGAACTTATGGCCAATGACTTTTATACTAGGGTTATAGAGAAAAAGTAGTAAAGAACAACAGGGAACTTGTTATATTGAGTTTAATAGAATAGGTCAACCTTTTTTTCTCTGAACGCATTGATAGTTGAATATATAATAGAAATAAGGAGGGAAAATTGTGTATATTACTAAATATAATCATCATACTGCCTCAGTCAATAAAATTATTGAAAAGAATTGGGCTATTTTGAGATCAAATGCTGAAGTTCAGAAAATAATAGGGGATAAACCAAACTTTATTTTTAGGAAAGAGAGAAATCCTAAACAGCAATTATCTATGAGCATAAAAATGCTGAAAGAACACCACGGCTGTAAAACCAAAAAACAGTTTAATCATTCAATATGGACAAGCGCTTTCACATAGCTAAAGTACGCTTCTTCAGATCCTTAACTAAAATACAATGATACCAACATTTATATCCATTCACATGACCATAAGCAATCAAACAATTAGTTAAATTATCATTTAAAAGGGAAATCCCTGTCTCAACTATTTCAGGGAACGTGCATCTAAAACAGACTTGATATTAATATTACTATTCAATCCTGGGGTTAAATGTGCCCTTAGTCTAAAAATAGACTTCAATTCTATTCTCAATAGGTAATTATTATTGTCCCCCGCCCTCAAATTAATTTTGACTTGCTGCAGTATTCTAAAGTTAAAACTATGCCCTTTCTGTTCTATAATGTGCTTTGCTAAGGCATTTTGTATATTTCTATTCCTAATTTCATAGCTGTGTTGATATGTTCTATCTCTTAAACATTTTATAGTTTTTCCTACATAAAAACATTTACAATCATTACAGCAAGCAAGATATATAACATTGACACTGTCACATGTTGCATAAAACCTTGGTTCAAAAACAAACAGCAATTATACTATAATGACCTAGCAAGTAATGTAATGAGGACTATATCTAAGAAATAAGGAACTGCACCTTGCTTTAATTGCGTCTACTGTAAGTTTATAAATCAAGATATCAATTTTGTACATCCTGTCACGAAGATTAACTTTATATTTAAAGTAACAGTAACATGTTGTACATAAAATGTAATATATCTTGCCAACTGTGTATGCTGTAACCATTTCTACATAGGAAAGGCTAATCAAAAATTAAAAGAAATAATATGTTCACATTTATCAGAAATCTGCAAGGGTTTAGAAACCAATGCAATTTATAAGCACATCTCTGAGAAAGGAAAAGAACATGTGAATGTGAGAAGATGGCATAATGGTTAAGGTGTTTACCCTTACAGGCACAAAGTGCTGGGTTTGATTCTCACATGGGGTAATTGGCTCGGCTGAAAATGGCTTAGAAGGGTACTTAGCCTAGTTCTAATCTATGGACCTATAATTACTTAAATTTAGAGTACTGTAGAGAGTGTTTATGAATAAATGTGGGGGTGACATTTTAAATATTATGGAACAATGCGAATATAGGTGGATCAACTACTTTAGAGCAGATATGTCATCTGGTCTAAATATTTTGAACAGTATTAAACCTGCCTTAAAGTTAAAACAATACATTATTTAAATTAATTTATATTATTTAATCTGACTGGGCAAGATGCAATATATTTAGCTATTTAATTTTCAAATTATGTATGTAATGTGTTTTTTTAATTGATTTTAACTGGCTGCTTAACCTTAAAATTGAGATGTATTGTAGATGAATTGTTTGATGCATTGAGAGAGTGTGTTTTTACTCGACAGCTTTGCTATCGATATTAAATATATATACATTTCCAATGGTCAAAGTTCATTTTTTTCATCTATTTTCATCTGTATTAGACAACCACAAGAAAGGGGATGATGTATATTTCATAAACAATGGTAACAATGTAAACAACATTTTTCCCCATATGCACACTCGGAGAAACCTGGGAAGATGGGATAGGGGAAGAGCAGGAAGAAATATCTACCCCTTTGTTTGATTACCCTAAGGATGATGAAATAAATAATGGATCACTTCATCACATGGTGGCATTATGTTGTCATTTAAAGGTTTCAAAATTTACAACTACACTGACATTTCTGTTAATAAAGCCCATTTTCCCCTTCTTATAAAAGGGTTTAAATTTGTTCCTCACTCCAAGTTAGATATTTTAGATCTCATTTTGTAACTAAAATTGTACACTAGAAAGCTCAATTTCCAGATTAATCCTCCACATCAAGCAATAATACCCATTTCAACACTTCCCTGGTCAAGAAAAGAAGTATGTATAACCCCACACCAAATAGTTTCCATTTTTGAAAAAAGTTATGAAAAGGAATTCTATCCACTGTCATCCACCTGTTCTCGTTTTCATCATAACCTATCCACTGATGAAAATGTAATACTACAAGACTTAAAGTCTGATGACTCTATGTATCATGAAGCCAGGCAAAGGAGGGGGATTGTCTTGACTGATAGACTTGATTATGTGGGTCACAATTCCAGTATGCTACATGACTCAGACAGTTATGTTACAATCTCTCATAATGATATTTTTATTGTATAGAAGAAAATTGACCTATTCTTATAAGACTCAGTTATGCATGAGGTTACCAATGTTGACATTTACAATTTCCTCTCTAACCCTCAGCCTTTGATACTAATAGACTTTGGTATACCCAAGGTCCACAAAGACATTTGTAGCCCACCTTATAGGTTGATTGTGGTAGCCAGGGGTTTGAAAACATATCCCCTGGCAGTTTTTGTGGACCACTTACTTAAAAGCTGTGTAAGGTTAAGCACATCCTAAAAGACTCCTGCGACTTCCTATCCAAGATCACCCAACATGTATACAATCACCATTGCAGTATCTTTACAGTAGTTGTTAATGACTTATTTACTAGCATTTCTCATGAGACTGGTCTTGAATTTTTTCACCTCACTTTACTTGACCTGACCGCCCTCGTCAGCTCCATGATCAATTTCATTACCACTTTGATTGAACTCATTTTAAAGAATAACTTCATCTTTTTTGAGGGAGAATATTTGAGATAAACATGAGGCATGCCCATGGGGGCCAGGTGTAACCCCATTTACACCAGTTTGGTTATGTACTAGTGGGAGAAGAATCTGATATTCAATTCCATTTACAATGACTGTTGCCAACTTTTTTGTGTTACCTGGATGACATTTTCATCCTTTGGACAGCTATATACAGGTTGCAGAGTTCATTGAATTTCTTAATAACTCTACTTTTTTTTTTAAAATTCACCCACCATTTTTCCCACAACCAGACTGTATTTCTGGACATGGACTTATGGAAGGACTACAAACAAATACACAGAAAACCTAATTTTTTGAAGCAATATTTGCATTGTTGTTATTCAATACATTGTAAGAAAACATTTCCAAAGGCCAACTAGTGCAGGCTGCCAGAATGTGCTGTACCCCAGAAATATTTGAAGGAGAATGTGAAAACATTTTCAACATGTTTCTAGAATGGGGATACCCTCATGAGTTTTTAATATCCATCAAAGATGAAGTCTTACAGGGCTGCCAGACAAAATAACTGCCTTTAATTGGTTCATCTTTAGAGTCCTTTATGAACCCTATGACAACACCACACACAGATTTTACCAATGCCTTCTTAATAAAATACAACTCACACTTCAAAGTAATTAGAGAAGTAGTTGTAAAAAATTGGAACATTTTTAAGGCAGATGAAACTATATTTACTACCCAGGGAGACACCTAAAATTGTTTACAAGACAGCACCATTGGGTTCCCCCCAAAGATATCTTCAGGTACTAGAAAATGTGGTGCATAGTCCTAATATTCATATATTTTAGAACAAGAAACCATAGTGTTGGACAACAATTGTAATTCTAAAGTTGAACTTGTATATGGCAACTGTCTTACTAGTGGTGTAATCTACATTGCATGCTGTCTCTCTTGTTCAAGTTTTTATCTTGGAAAAACCAAGGAACAGCTTAAAAAGTTGATTTATGGACACATTATAATATGATGAGACAAAACAAAGGTAGTTGACTTTCTAAACATTCTGTTTCTTGCACAAACATCTGTAGATTCCACATTGGCATTTTAGAAATTGTTTTAAGAAATGACCGGGGGGGGGGGGTACTTTAGAAGTTCTTTTGGAAAAAAGGGAGTTGTATTGGCAAATTAAGTTGAATGCTTCAGCATACCCAGGAATCAGATTACCAAGAAAGTAATAACCTGCTCTCTAATATTCAGCATGGTTTTAGACCCAATCCCAGCACCACAACATCACTATTACGTTTTATCAACACCATCAAAGAGCTCAGAAATAATGGTCAAATGGGTTCCTGTGTTTTCCTCTACATGTCCAAGGCTTTTAACACCGTATCAACCTAAAACAACTCACAGAACTAGCCTCCTTAAACTGCTCTCAATCAGCTCTAGCCTGGTTTCATGATTATTTAAATGACCGATAACAAGCAGTTATGTGGCATAATGACCTTTCTAACCTGCTACCCATCTCAGTAGGGGTGCCACAAGGGTCCATACTAGGCCCGCTGCTAGTCACCATTTTTACCAATAAGCTCTGCTCTGCCACACATCTAGTCACCCTAGTTCAATACACTAATGACTTTACCCTGATCTGATCAGCCCCATCCCTTCCAACTCTCTTTGAAAATACCCCAAAATCTTTCACTGATTAAGAGAACTATCTCACAATACCAAATCATCCTTATTCCAAATAAAACAAAAGTAATGCTATTCTAAAATCATAAATCAAACAGCCACAACCCCCCTTAGCCATCTTCTCCTCCAATAAAACCAAAACTGAATCTGTTGAACACACCAAACTTCTTGCAGTAACAGGAGATCAAGGTCTAAAATTCGACAAATATCTAGCTCACACCATCAAAAAGATCCATGTGAAACTTGGCACTCTGTACAGATCTACACCATATCTCACTTACTCCACTCAACATATTTTAGCCAGAACACATTTACTCTCTACACTTCTTTATGCATCCCTCATCTTCACAAATCTAAGAAAAACTGATATAAAAAAAACTTGAAACATGCTATAATAAAATAGCTAAATTTGCTGTACACCACCCATCCAGAACTCATCACTGCTCTGCCCTACACAAACTAAATTGGCTTGAATTTCCCAATCAACTATTCTGAACCAATTAACAACGGCTCACTCCTTACTCTACCAACCCAACAACTGCTTAGCACTCAAAAACTTAATTCTACTATAGTCTAACTCCAGTACTCTGATATCCTCTGACAAGTTTCTATTAAGTCACAAAGTTTAACAATAGCTTTGGAGACTCTCGCTTCTCTAATCGGATATCTAAAAAATGAAAAACAATACTACAACACATAAGAAATACCTCTAACAAGGCCAAATCTAAGATACTTCTCAGAAATCACCTTACCAGCAACTGGCTGTGCTCCTGTAATTCTACAGGCTGACCTCACTCTACTTCCTCTCTAACTTTAATCTCCCTATTTTCTGCTCATTTCTTCTCCTTCGTATACTGAACCTTGCACACCTATCATCCATTTTACTTCTCTCACTTCACTCTTTTCTTCATCTCCTCCCTTTTCTAAGCCCTATTTCCTTTTTCTTCACCTCTTCCTTCATCTAAACCTCACTTCACCTTTTCTTTATTTTTTCTTTCTCTTCATTGATCTCTTTCTTTCACCACTGCTTCCCTTTCATCCTACTATTAGTTATTGCTTCTCCTGGAATAGCACAAACATTGACTGCAGTTGAACATTTTTACATACAAAATAGTATCTACCTACAACTATGTACTCACAAATACTATTCTACGGCTGAATCATGCTGTTTTGTTAGCCTACAGCTCTACATATCTCCTTAGTATTATTCATATTAGTCAATTTTTTCATCTCTATTATATTATATTATAGTTTAGGAGCTTTTCTCTGTGGGCCTCCACTGAAAATGGGCTATCAGCCCAATCAGACACTCCCGGTAAACAAATGTAAAAAATAAATAAATAAAATAAAAATATTACTCCTGCCTTAAAGCTAAAAGCTTTACAACTTTAATGGTGTATAGCTTTTACCAGTTTCAGCAGTCTTGAACTTTTTTACTTGTTTTTAAACCAGTCATTTATATGTACTTTACCTATGTTTTTCCTCTTGGACTCTTTTTCACTGCACTGTATTATATATATATATATATATATATATATATATATATATATATATATATATATATATATATAAAGATGCATCTTTTAACATGTGCTACTTTTGCATGAGATTTTTATACATATTTATTTTTTGAATTAATCAAATAATTAATTACATTCTTAGATATCTGACTTTTTAACATTTTTAACATTGTACTTGCACAAGCTTTATTTGTTTATTTCACAAATTCCCTTACTTTCCCTTCCCTTACTTTCCCTTACCAGCCTCAGTAAGAAGCTGAGATCCCTCATAAAATCCTCCAAAGCTAGTTACAAAAATAAAATTGCCAAAGATTCCAAAGACAACCACAAGGCATTCTATAACTATGTTAAGAATCTAAACGGCAATGCTCAGATCTACTCTGAGCTACAACAGAATGGCACTAAATATACTGATCCCAAGGATATTGCCAATATCCTGGCAGATTGATTCAGTACCAACTTCACCCCCCCTCACCCCATAAATGCCCCATCTCAATACCGGAAGATTGCCAAATTCTGGTAATAACGGCCCCACAGGTAAAAAACGCATTCTCCAAAGCTAAGAATACAGCATCCATGGGACCAGATGACATCCCGGGCTGTATACTACATGAACTACAAAATGAACTGGCACCTCACCTAAGTGTCATGTTTAATCACACCCTCATCTCAGGCTTTGTGCCCACTGAGTGGCGCACAGCTACAGTTATTCCACTCCACAAGGAGGGATCCACCTTGGATCCCGGGAACTACCGCCCCATCAGTCTGATGAGGAATCATAGATAAACTTACTAAGCTGGGCATTAATCCCTACATCACTTGATGGGTTGCCAACTGGCTTACTGACAGAACCCACACTGTAAAAGTAGCTGACTCCAAATCCAGCTCCAGTCAAGTGACAAGTGGAGTACCTCAGGGTTCAGTCTTGGGACCTCTCTTGTTTTGCATCTACTTCTCTGAAGTACAGGCCAACACTAAGGGACTCTGGCTAACAAAGTTCGCAGATGACTGCAAACTGCGAGCCATTATTGATTCCCCAAATTATGTGGATACTCTACAAAAGGGCCTTACAGAAACAGATGCTTGGTGCCAGAGCCATGGGCTCAAGCTCAATGCCAAGAAATGGATAGTTATCCCCTTTGGGAAAAAACATGCACCTGTGAAATTACCACATAGGTGGCAGTACACTAAACACCGAAAGTGTGATAAGAGACTTAGGGACACAGGTGGACAGTGGTCTCACCTTCAATAACCACATTGCCACAACAGTCAGGAAATCCTTCTTTGTGGCACACCTTATCACTAAGGGCTTTTCATCCAGAAAAAATGAAGTCATTGTCCCACTGTACTCATCCCTCATTAGACCCATTACAGAATACAACACCTCATTTGGTAAGTACCTCTCAAGACATCTGCAACAACTGGAAAGGCCATAGAAATGCCTCACTAAAAGAATCACAGACCTAAAGCAGATGCCCTATGCTGACCGCCTTAAAAAACTCCAGCTATACTCTGTTGCATATCGTCTACTCCGAGGCAATCTTTGCTTAACATACAAGGCCATGTCAAACCCAGAACTGTTGGACATGCAGCACTTAAAGAAATCCCAGTCCCTCAGAGCCACATGCTCCAGGGATCTAAACCTTGTCATCACAATAAACAAAACATGCTGGAGGGATAGGTTCCTGACCCGGAGACTCCTCAGGCTCTGGAATAGACTGCCCATATATGTCAAGCAGAGCGTCTCTTTGGCCCTCTTCAAAAGGAACCTTGATGATTGGATGGGAGAAAGGAAATTCACCCCGGGAATCATGTCAGTCACCCTGCTAGACAGGGGTCCAGGGAAGTAAATATTGTGGGAAGCAATAGCCAGGGAATTGTTATGGCTAGGGTTGTATAGGCCCTAGGGCCGATAGCCTAGTACCAACCTATGTACCAACCTATGAACAAGTTTGGTTCAGACTGCAGCAGATCACACAGGAAGTTTTAATTAGAAGTTTTAACTCAGACCCATTACTCATGTAAATATACTCTAGTTTATTGTTGGCTTTCAATGTTACATGACAGTCTTTTCAGGTATTTAACCTGTGCATTTTAGCTAACCTTGGATCTGAAGAAGTCCCATTACTGTTCATAGGAATTAAACCAAGTTTTTACTATTATTATTATTATTATTATTATTCAAAATAATTTAAAAGCTGTTGTTACAACTCCAGCCTTGTTTTTCACTACAAGAAGTTTTTCTTGGAATGTATTTTTGTTGTAAATTTAATATTCAGACTGGTTTAAGGCAGTGTATTGCAACAATTCCAGTCTTGTTCTTTCAACACTCAGCAGCTTAGTTTTTCACTGCAGGAAGTTTTCCTTGGAAGGTACTGTTGTTGTGAATTTCTTACTTAAACTAGTTTAAAGACAATCCCTGGGATTCAGTAAGGTTCCCTGCAGGAATAGCTTATTCCTGCACAGAAACTACCGTTTAAGAGCAGCACGGCAGTTCACCATGCATAGTTATGAAGGCGTGCTGCCTCTGCTCCTAAATGGACATGGAGCATGGATGAGTGAAGGGAGTGTGTCTGAGAACAGAGCTCTCACAATATACATGCCCCTGCAGTCAAGAATTACTGCTCAGCAATTACAAGGAGCGAGACTGCTCATAGGGGGTTGCATACCTCTCAACTGTAAAGATCTTCGCAGAATGTCCTGATTTTTGGCTCATACTTTTGGCCTGTTCCTCTTTTTTCCTGGCAAATCACTGGGATGATCTCAGGATTGAAGTTGGTAAATAATGGCATACATTTGAGTTTCAGACTTCAAATCCATCAGAAAATGTATATTAAAATAAATCCTGTTACTCTAGCAACTTTCTTAAGTTTATAAGAGCAATATTTAAATAATGTTCCTATTTGTACCTCATTTTGTCAAGCTTTGTCCAGATATTTTGCATTAAGAGGTTGAGAGGTATGGGGGGTTGCCACCTCTTCAAATGCGCAAAGTGGGACTGTTAATATACAAACATGACATGTTGCAGGAGAAAACACACCCACAGCCATTGCAAAAGTCAAAGCCCCATTTCCCAGGAAAATCCTACACTCATAGCAACTGAAACATGCTAGAATGTCTCTCAAATGTGCAGATGCATGCAGAAATCCACAGCAGTAAGTGAAACCTGTCCCTTCCTAGAGAAAATAACAGTAGAAATTTTTTTATTAAACAGATTAAATTTAACCATAGCTGCGCGGGTTTGCCCACTGCTTAGCTATGCATAATGCAGCTTAAATAGCTTTCCGGTTCGATCATTTATTGTAATAATGTGGTACAATCCACAGATACGTACACATGAATCAGGGATACTAAACAAAGTTATCATGTGTAATGAATGACAAATCCATGCCATACAGCAAATAGTGTAAAAATGTATAAAGTGTCCAAATCTACCACTTTCCCAAGACCCATGTTTCATTTCTTTCTAAATTAGTGCAGGGGTAAGTGGAAGTAAGCACATTTAAGCATCAGTAAGCGGGTTTAATCCTGTTTGCGTGGGGGTAAGCAATGTCTACACAGGTTAAGCAATTCAGAGGCTAACTGACTGTAAGAATATTTAACTGGATGTTAGCATTGCTTACCATCATGCAAACCTGCTTACAACTGCTTAAATGTGCCTTAATCACTCTGTATCCAACAGCCTCTGTTCTGCCCAGCAACAAAATAAACATCCCTTGCAGGTCTTAAATCGAGGACCCTATACACTATAATCACAGCAGTTAACCAGTACGCCATCATAGCTGTACACAAAACTGAGGTATATACAAACAGATCCTCACTATAGCAAAATCACAATTTACATGTGAAAGGAATCTATAAACAGTTTTTTGTTGTACAACCTACTACCTAACATATATATGTGAAATGGAGTACTGCATTAAGTCCAGATGAAAGCTATCATTGTAATAAAGTGGTGAAATCCCCCGATAAACACAAGTACTCCACACAGTGTATGTACACATGAATCACGGATACTAAACAAATATATAACTTGTAATGAATGATAAATCAATGTCAAACAGAAAATAGTGTGCAAATTTAAAAATAAGCAATGCTACACATTACACACCCCTGCTTACTAGGTGTAAGCAATGCATAGCCCAGCTAAATCGATTTGCCCATTGGTATGCCCCTTAGCAATGCCAACCTTAGGTAAGCAGGTTTGCTCATAGCTTAGCATTTTCAAAACTGTCCAATCATGGCAAAGTGCAGGAAATCAGCCCACTTTAAACCTCACAGACAGGAATACATGTCATAACTGGTTGCAGCTTCCTCCTGTAGGCAAAATGGCTGGTGTCAGGGAAGGATCGTGCTTCTGAGTGCAGCACTTGGGCATCCAGGAGTCCAAGGTCATGGCAGGACTCCTGGTAAAAGACCATGAAGAGAGACTGCTGCAGGGCCAGTACCAGGGTTCCCAATATAAAGCAGAACCCTGGGACTGTCTCGCCCGTGACCTCACCAGTGCCACCGGTATCCCTCAAACTGGTGAGCAGGTCAGGCATCACTATGCCAACCTGAAGTGGAGAAAGAGGGAGCTCTTGGATCAGTGGATCTAAGAAGCTAGGCAGGGTGATGTCTCAGCAGTGTGTAAGTACTCATTCTACTAACGGTTTAATAATTGCCAGCTCATGTATATTATGGCTAGGTATGGCTAAATATTCCTCTTATGTCTCTGACAGGGACAGCAGAGCAGGCTGTGAATCAGGAAGCCCATGCCTGTAGGCTGAAAAGACTGCGTTGTGAGGCAGATTAGTAATAATCTTGCATGTACTGTCATAAAGAATAAATCTAAAAGTAGTAGAAAGTTAATTGCCAGTATTAAACCTATATTGTGTATGGGATGTACTGAATAAACCAGACAATATGGCAGGAAGAGTCTCATATAAGTTGTATGTAAATAAAAGGGTAACAGCTTGGCAATAAAGGTCTACCCCCTGGACTGCTTGTGTTTACTCTGGTATCATATGGTAATGTAGTGTTGCATTCTCTTAATAGTACTGTTGTATTAAGCACTGTTACCCTCACTGTGCTACATAAATAAAATGTGTAGGAATGTCTGTATACGACTGTTGTAATCACAAGGGCATATTGTACAACTTAGAGAAACTTAAACAGAAAACAGTGAAATGATACATAACAAAATTCAAATAGCATACTCAACTGAGACATAAACTCTTGTATTTTTAGCACACACAGCCATGGTTCGAATCCTGGGAGTGCTAGTAAGCTGTATGCAGAATCATACCCTTCAACTGAATAGATTTTGTCAGAAAGTTCAGATAATTGGCTTAAATTTCCTGCCTGTCACCCTGTCCCCCTGGCAAATCATTGGGATGATCCCAGATGTTTAGGCAGCAAATAATGACATACAACTGATTGTCAGACATCATAATCATCAGAAATATATCTATAAGAACAAACCTGTCACTCTAGCAACTCACCAAAATGTTATGAGAGTAATATGCAAAGTATGTCCCATCTCTACCCCCATGTTGTGAAGCTATGACCAGAGTGTGTGCAGTAACAGAGTGAGATGTATGTGCATAATAATAACATGGAGTCTGGTAATATGTGTGGCAACATTCTGGTAGTGTTAACAAACATTCTCTCCACAGATCTGTCTGATAAGAAAACTGTGCCTGGAAATAAAAGATTGAAATCCTGGACTGGTACTGTTTAGTCTGGTATTGTATGGCATTGTTAGTGTTGCATTTTCTCTGAATAATAATGTATTACTCATCACTGTCACCCACACTGTGCTACCTAATAAAACTGTGTAGAAATCCTTGTATAAGACTGTTGTAATTACAAGGTGAGATTGTAAAACCACGGGAGACTTATAGATAGAAATCAGTGAGGAGATACTCAGCAGTATCTAAACAGCACACTCAACTGTGATGTACACTGTTTTATTTTAGCAGACACAGCCATGGTTCGAATCCTGGCAGTGGTAGTAAGCTGTATGCAGAATCATACCCCTCAACTGTACAGATTTGTTCAGAATATCCAGATAATTGGCCCATATCCACTGCCTGTTACCCTGTCCCCCTGGCAAATCAGTGTGATGATTTCTGACATTTAGGCAGCTTTTAATGACATATAACTGACTGTCAGACCTGTACATATTCAGAAAATGGATATGAAAACAAACCTGTCAATGTAGCAACTCATCAAAGGTTTATGAGGGAAATTGTTAAAATATGTCCCAGTTCCACCTGCATGTTGTCAAGCCTTGACCAGAGTGTGTGTAATAAGAGACTGAGAGGTATGTGCATAATATCAACCTGGAATCTGGGAATATGCGTAGAAACAGTCAGGCAGTGTTAACAAACAATTACCTCCACAGGTATACCAGGTAAGATGTGTATACTGCAGGTAAAACACAGATCACGTATATAGTTGTCTACAGACATACCACTGTCCAAACTAAGGCCATAGGGTAGTGTAATAATACCTGTAAGGTACAGATTACAGCAGTGACTAAGAAAGTAGTGAGAACTACAGGTATATACAAGTTGTTAATTGACATCTCCTCCCCCCACCATATCTGCAACAATAATCTAAATACACAACTCAATGGGTATGTGTACAATTAAATCTACTTTTGGGACATATGTTCTATTGTTTGATAAATATTGAAATGTGTTTCTATGCATGTGCCATGTTGAAATACTCCCACATTGGTGGCATGCTGCCATCAATGTAATCTGCATGTTGTTGTAATGGCCACTGTGGTTCCATATATGCATGTGTTCCGTTTGCCATGCAACTGTTCCATATCTGGTGTTTTGGGTTAATGGGAATATCTACGCATGCTGTTGTACCTAATCCTGGAATGTGCTGACTATTACTAACCCACATATGCTTTAAAACTGCAACACAATGGGCCCACCTCTCCCACCTCATCTGGCCATGGCACCAAGCAGCAGCAAGTCTGGGGTCCACCCCAGGACCTCCTCTTCTGCTTGTCCTGTACCACTTTCAGGTGGAACTGCCTCAGAGGATGGGGCTCACCCCACCCTGGGAGCGAGCACAGACAGGAAACTGTCACCTGTCATCAGGTCAGGGATCTGGTGCATAGTGAGCTCTGCAGGGAGTTTGGAGATCAGCTACACTAGCTTGAGGGCTACGTGGCACATTTAGAGGGTCAGCCTGCCCCTCCTACTCAGCCCCCAGCACAGCCACCTTTGGGGCTGTGAAGGTGCAGTGGTGACTGCCCATGGGGGGGGCTTTATTCCCACTGTTTCCATTTGGGGGCTCATGGGCTTCTGACTTCCAAACACCCCTCTCCATCCAAGGTGTTTATCCCCCACGAGTCATATACCACCCCTGTATGCTGTCTTGTCTGTTGTCCTACCCAACCTACCTCCCCAAATATACATACTATCCTTCCCCAACATCTCACTCTTACCTTAATAAAAAGAAAAAAAGGGCAATCTGTTCCCAAAAAAATCTCGCCCCATACATAGCTGCCCATTTCGCACACGTGTCCACTGGACACATGAAATCTGGTCTGATTGGCTTCACAACATATTTTTGTTGTCCTCACCCTCTCTCAGGGGTTTGAGTGTCCAAATCTACCTCCATATTTAGTATATATGCACAGCTGTCGCTGTAGAAGAAATGGGCAACTACGGACATTCACTAAACCCATCCTGCACATCCCTAGCTATTTTCCCTACCATCTTTCCCTCTTTCCCTCTTTGTGCCCCTTTTTCACCACTTTCCTGTCACCCTTTTTTCTTTTCTTTTAAAGAAATTAGAGTGGGGGAAAGTGGGAGTAAGCACTTTTAAGCAGCAGTAAGCAGGTTTAAGCCTGTTTGTGTGAGGGTAAGCAATGCCTACACAGGATAAGCAATTTAGAAGCTAACTGACTGTAAGAATATTTAACTGGAAGTTAGCATTGCTTAGCTTCGCACAAACCCACACAAACCCACTTACAAATGCTTAAACGTGCCTTAATCACTCAGTATCTAACAGCCCTTGTTCTGCCAGCAACAAAATAATCAGCCTTCGCAAGTTTTGAACCCAGGACCCTGCACAGCATAGCCAAAGTGATTTACCTCCAAGCCATGTCAGATATAAATAACTCTGATGTTTTCTCAAACATATCATCCAGCACAGTCATTCAGCAGTAAAGGAAACGTATTTATATATGTAGATGTATGTATATATATATATATATATATATATATATATATATATATATATATATATATATATATATATATATATATATATATATATATATATATATATATCTACATATATATGTTTATATAATATATATATATATATATATATATATATATATATATATGTTGTTACATTCTCACAGCACTGTGCGAGGTGTAGTACAGCTAAACAGATAGCTTAACACTTTAAGAAAATCCAGTAAGCGAAAGAATCAGGGTTTCTTGTAGCTTTACTGAGATTTCATAACTTTAATACTTTTTTGTAAAATTGTAACACAAAACAAATAGCAACATATCAGAATATATACAATATACAGCACTTCTAAATACAAAGAATTACAACATACAAATTACTTACAGGAGATGTGAATGCCAGGGCCTGGGAAAAGAAGATCATGACTACACTTCATGAGGGCTAGAAGGAAAGCTGCTTCCTGACTGAGTTACATCACTTCCTGAGGCTTGCTATAATGCTGTAAAACAAGTTAATATGTTATACATAAAAGGCCACTAGATGGCAGCAACAGATCAAAAAGGCTCAAACTGTACAACTATGATATAAACTGCCTAAATTGCTATGAAGGGCAGAATACTCCCTGCCTGGCATATTACGGGATGCTACTATACTTATTAATATTACTACACACAATAACACATTTTAACTATTTTCAGAAACAAGAACTACAATGTCCGAAACTGGCCTCAAATAAACTTTAGCAGTTCCTTGTTTGACTCTTCCACCTTTCTCACTTTACCATCTCTGCTTGGCAACGTGTCAGTGATAAGTCCCACAGGCCATTCATTCCTGCATTTTTGACTGTCCTTCACTGTCACAACATCACCTACTTTAACATTTGGATAGTCTCAAGTCCACTTTCTGTGACTTTGTAATGTGGACAAGTATTCCCTTTTCCATCTTTTCCAGAAGGTGTCAGAGAGACTCTAAACTTGCTTCCATTGTTTTACATGAAGGCTTGCTGTATTGAAGTTACCAGAAGGAGCCAACAAAGAGTTTGCCTTTTGATTCAAAAGCATGGCTGGTGTAAGAACCTCAGGATTATGTGGATCATTTGACACTGGTACTAAAGATCTTGCATTCATAATAGCCATAACGTCCGCTATAAAGGTACTTAAACTCTCATGGGTCAGACGAGTGGGCTTATCTAGGAGCAACATTGCATCCAATATGCATCTAGCTACACCTATTAGTCTTTCCCAAGCACCACCCATATGAGATGAATGCTGAGGATTGAAGATCCACATGCATCCTTTGTCTTGTAGATAATCTCGTACTGCTGTATAACCTGCAAAAATATTCAGTTCCTTACAAGCTCCCACAAAGTTTGTCCCTCTATCAGAGTGAAGTAACTTTGCTGGGCCACGGATTGAAAAGAATCTTCTCAAGGCATTAATAAAACTGGAAGCTGACATAGATTCAATCAGTTCTATATGTACAGCTCATGTAGACAGACATGTAAAAAGTACTGCCCAGCGTTTGTTGTCAGCACTTCCTCCTCTGGCATGGCGGGTTACCACTGTCCACAGGCCAAAAACATCAATACCCACGCTAGTGAATGGTGGTTCAGGAGTCACTCTATCGTCTGGTAAATCTGCCATCTTTTGACTTTCTAATCCTCTTCTCAGTTTACGACAGATAATACATTTGTGAATAACTGCAGACATCAGGCATTTACCACCAAGGATCCAGAAACCTGCAGCTCTGATTGCACCTTCTGTTATATGATGTCCTTGATGAGCCACTTGGTTATGGTAATATCTCACAATCAGTGTAGCAGTGTGATGATTGTGGGGGATGATAATTGGTTGCTTCTCTTGTTCAGTCAATGTTGCAAAGGACAAGCGTCCGCCAACTCTCAGCAGTCCATCTTGATCTATAACAGCACTAAACTTCTTGAGATGACTTTGTCTTGGCAATGCCTTTTGCTCTTTTACACAGTCATATTCCTTTTTGAAGTGTTTGTGCTGAGCAGAAGAGATGATCACATTTTTTGCTTGTGAAAATTCCTCTAAGCTAACTTGATGATGAAAACTTTTCCAGCCTCTAAGTAAAGAGCTATCTGATTTTCTGAAAACTTTTGGCAATATAAATAAGTCTGGCTATAGTTTCAACTAGTGTCTTCCAGTTTGAAACTCTTTCAAAACAATGTGAATGAATAGTGGAATTAAGGGCTCTAGTGCTGAAGCTTGCAACTGCTGGTTTAATTTCAGGATCAGCTTTAGGCTCTATGAGAGGATAACCAGTAGCGGTGTCATTTGAATTGTCTTTAACTGGCTGGTAAAGAAACAAAATGCCTGAGAACCATATAGTGTTCTAAAGGCAGGCTGTCTGTGTGGGCCTTGTAGCATAATCAGCAGGGTTTTGCTCTGTGGGTAAGTAGGACCACTGATCAGGATGAGTTACTTGTCTGATTCTATTTACTCGGTTAGAGACATACAGAAAGAATCTTCTAGAGGTATTGCAGATGTACCCCAGAATGGTTTTACTGTCTGTAAAGAATTTCACAACATCCAGTTCCAGGTCAGTTTCATCTCTGATTAGCTCATACAGTTCTACCACTAATACAGCTGCACATAGTTCCAAACATGGGATTGTATGTGTTGGTCTAGGGCTTAACTTAGACTTTCCCATAATGAACCCAACATGGCATACACTTACTGCATCAGTTGTTTTCAAGTAGACTACTGCACCTATAGCTGTGATGGATGCATATGAAAAAATATACAGTTCCTTTTTACAGGCTACTGTCAGTGAAACAGGCCCATAACATCTGGGTATCTTTAAGTCTTTCAAAGCCTGCAAAGACTCCTTCCACTGAATCCACTCATGCAGTCTGTCTTGTGGGAGTAATGCATCCCATTCCCATTTACCAGATGACAGTTCACGAACTAAGGCCTTACCTTTTATAACTGCTGGTGCAACAAACTCAAGGGGATCATAAA